>NC_047107.1:56648835-56739163 GCF_902500255.1 Thalassophryne amazonica | reverse complement strand
GAGTGTTTTTTGGCTCATGATGAAACTGGTGAAACAAATTTGACTATGGTGGGCCACGGCCTCCACAGTCTTTGTAGTTAATGGGAAACATTCCGGAACTTTCAGCACCATTTAACAAGTAAGATATGTCCTACTTCACAGACTCAGCACTGACAGTAGCTTTTATATCGGAAATTCATCATTTGACCTGGATGCACATTTGTTAACCGTCATGTGTCCCTGTTCCAAACTGCCCCTAAATGGTCGCACTTTGTGACAGTTTTTTTTTTTTTTTTTTAGACTGTACAAATAAGGTTTAAGGTTTGCAACACTAAAATTTCTGCTTGTGCTCCTAAAATTCTGAGTATGGGGCTACAGCCTCATACTGAAAAAAGTTAGTCTGGAGTCCTGTGTCAGCACATTTTTGGTACAGCATGTGGAACAGTGTTTCAAAGCAGGGCTTGAAACCTTCTTGAACAGTGTTCCGAGTTATTCATCAGTACTGGCAAAGGTTTGGCACGGGGATGGATATCTCTCTATCCATGGATATGTCTCTATCCATTGTTTCATTCTGGTATTACTTCCATTTCTGTTGTATATTTGTCCTCTTATGTACCATTTTTCTCCCTGTGGTTGGTATATTACGTTGTAAGCTGATACAGATGTGAAGTGTGCCAGGGAGTGAAACAGTGTTGACATTGTTTATTAATAATAATTAAACAACAGTTGTTTCAAATTCACTATAACGGCAACCACTGCCATAATGCATCTCGCAGGTGGCAGATACATCTATGGGTATTAAGCAACAGGGCTTTGAACCTGAATTTTTTTTTTTCCTCCAGCTGGTTTGTTCCGAACAGAAACGGTATTTAATGTTTCCAGCTTTGGGTTCCACCCCAAAATTGATGCTCCTGAACTGGTTATAACAACAACAACAAAAAAAGATAGTTCTCGAACCAGTTAATTATGTTCCTTGTCAGCTGTAGGACATTGAAAACACTGTATAGACCTATATGTGGCACTGTAACGCTCCCACGAAAACTGAGAAGACAACGTTCTGTAGCAATAAAGCCTTTTAAGAGAAAGTGGGTCTGTGCTGATCACCTGAAATAGATTTATTGTGCATTTAAAGCGAAGCAGTTCGTTTGTGTGTTTTTAAAAGAGACTGTGCTGTTTTGCTCTCAGCCTCGCAGACCAAAATAATAGACCGAGCACTAATGGCAGCTAAAGCTCCAGTCCTCATATGATCATTCATACAGTTCCAACTCTTTAAAATACTAAAACCATTCACACACTGAGTAAATATAAAGTCTTAACCTGACCTGTTGCATCGTTTCAGTTGGATTCATCATTACAGCCTGCCGATAAGATGTCCTTGGTTTGGAAGACGATGTCTGAGAAATACTTTAATTCCTTATCGTGGAAATTACTGAAGAAACGCAGCATTTTTAAAAACATTGCCTTGTTACAACGCTCCGTTCAGGCATCAGTCGTGTCGAAAATAAATTCCATCCCCCCGCCAAAAAAACATAATGCCAATAAACTCAGTGTTTTTAAAGAAGATGGCATTTGTTTTTGAATTATTGTCTACATAAATTCACTCTGAGTAACTAACCCCCATGTCCTCAACCACTCATCTGTGTTTTTGCTAGGGTTGAGATTGCTAATGAAAATCACTAGTTGATTAGTTGGGTACCATTACTTGTTGACTAGATGGATGTACCTTAGTGCACCTTAGTATCACTGTGTTTGTCTGCTATATGATATAGGGCTGAAACGATTAGTTGAGTAATTCAAATAATTCGATTACAAAAAATGTTCGAGGCAAATTGTTTAACATTGTAGTACATATGCTAGGCCTGTGTGTGGCACTGTAACGTCCCCAGAAAAAAAGAAGGCTAGAGCATGCACTTAAGCCATGTAAGCGCTAATCCATTTAGCACCAAAAGCTACCGCTTTCCAAAGTGACAGAGTAAATTAAAATAAATAAATATCAGTGTGTTCATCTGCTATATGATATATTTAACTGAAATTTCTGATCCAGTCAACCAGTGATTTATAAAGGTAAATCATGAAAATGATCAGGGGGCCCAGACTATTTTCTTCCGCTTTATCCTGAGTCAGGTCGTGGGGGCAGCAGCTCAAGCCAAGCCGCCCAGACCTCCTGATCCACACACACCTCCCCTAGCTCCTCCGGGGGAACCCCGAGGCATTCCCAAGCCAGCCGAGAGACGTAGTCCCTCCAGCGTGTCCTGGGTCTTCCCCGGGGCCTCCTCCCAATGGGACGTGCCCGGAACATCTCTCCAGCGAGGCGTCCAGGGGGCATCCGGAAAAGATGCCCGACCCACCTCAGCTGGCTCCTTTCGACGTGGAGGAGCAGCGGCTCAACTCTGAGCTCCTCACCCCATCTCTAAGGGAGCGCCCAGCCATCCTGCGGAGGAAACTCATCTCGGCCGATTGTACTTGCGATCTCATTCTTTCGGTCATGAGCCAAATCTCATGACCATAGGTGAGGGTCAGATGTAGATCGATCGGTAAATCAACAGCTTTGCCCCCCTGCTCAGCTCTCTCTTCACAGTGACGGTCCAGTACAGTGACCGCATCACTGCAGACTCTGCACCGATCCATCTGTCGATCTCACGCTCCATCCGTCCCTCGCTCTTGAACAAGACCCCGAGATACTTAAACTCCTCCACTTGAGGCAAGGACACTCCACCGACCTGAAGAGGGAAAGGCACCTTTTACCGGTTGAGAAGCATGGCCTCGGATTTGGAGGTGCTGATTTTCATCCCGGATGCTTCACACTTGGCTGCAAACCGCCCCAGTGCACGCTGAAGGTCCTGATTTGACGAAGTCAATAGAACCACATCGTCCGCAAACAGCAGAGATGAGATTCTGTGGTTCCCAAACCGCTGGCCTCCAGCCCTGGCAGAGGCCAACGTGCACTGGAAACAGGTTTTACTTGCTACCGGCAGTGCAAACCAAGCTCCTGCTGCAGTCGTACAGGGACCGGATAGCTCTTAGCAAAGGACCCCGTACTCCCGGAGCACCCCCACAGGGTGCCCCAAGAGACATGGTCGAACGCCTTCTCCGGATCCACAAAGCACATGTGGACTGGTTGGGCAAACTCCCATGAACCCTCGAGCACCCGATGGAGGGTGTAGAGCTGGTCCAGTGTGCCATGACCGCTCCTCCTGAATCCGAGGTTCGACTATCGGTCGAATTCTCCTCTCCAGTACTCTGGAATAGACCTTACCATGGAGGCTGAGGAGTGTGATTCCCCCTGTAGTTGGAACACACCCTCCGGTCCCCCTTCTTAAACAGAGGGACCGCCACCCTGGTCTGCAAATCCAGAGGCACTGTCCCCGACTGCCATGCGATGTTGCAGAGGCGTGTCAACCAAGACAGTCCCACAACATCCAGAGACTTAAGGTACTCAGGACGGATTTCTTCCACCCCAGGAGCCTTGCCACCAAGGAGCTTTCTGACCACCTTGGTGACTTCGGCCTGGGTGATGGATGAGTCCGCCTCTGAGTCCCCAGACTCTGCTTCCTCTTCGGAAGACGTGACGATGGGACTGAGGAGATCCTCGAAGTATTCCTTCCACCGCCCGACAACACCCCCAGTCATGGTCAACAGCTCCCCACCCGCACCGTAGACAGTGCTGGTGGAGAGCTGGTTCCGCCTCCTGAGGCGTCGGATGGTTTGCCAGAATTTCTTTGAGGCCGGCTGATAGTCCTCCTCCATGGCCTCCCCGAACTCCTCCCAGACCCGAGTTTTTGCCTTTGCGACCGCACGGGCTGCAGCACGCTTGGCCTGCCGGTATCCGTCAGCTGCCTCCGGGGTCCCACTTACCAACCAAGACAAGTAGGACTATTCTTCAGCTTGACGGCATCCCTTACTTCCGGCGTCCACCACCGGGTTCGGGGATTGCCGCCGTGACAGGTACCAGAGACCTTGCGACCCCAGCTATGAGGGGCTGCATCGACAGTGGAGATGGAGAACATGGTCCACTCGAACTCCATGCCTCCAACCTCCCCCGGGATCTAGGAGAAGCTCTCCCGGAGGTGGAAGTTGAAGACCTCGCTGACACAGGGTTCCGCTAGTCATTCCCAGCAGACCCTCACGATACATTTGGGCGTGAAGGGTCTGACTGGCTTCCTCCCCTCCCAGCGGATCCAACTCACCACCAGGTGGTGATTGGTCAGAAGCTCAGCTCCTCTCTTCACCTGAGTGTCCGAGACACTTGGCCGAAGGTCAGATGATACGACTACAAAGTTGATCATCGACCTCTGACTCAGGGTGTCTTGGTGGCACGTGCACTTATGGACATGCTTGTGCTCGAACATGGTGTTCGTGATGGACAAACTGTGACTAGCACAGACGTCCAACAACTGAACACCACTTGGGTTCAGATTGGGGAGGCCGTGCTTCCCGATCACCCCCCTCCAGGTCTCACTGTCGCCGCCCACATGGGCGTTGAAATCCCCCAGGAGAACACAACAACAACAATACAACTGTATTATGGGGCAGTAATTTGTAAGCATACATTTTACATGTAATTATTAATAAAGTCACTGTTTTATACCACAAATGTTGTTTTGATAGGTTTTAATCTCTTTAAATGATTTACACATACTTGCATGGAGTTTCAGTGTATTTCAGAGCTCATTGCAGGTTAAGGAAAGGGACTTAAAAAATAGTTTTGGCAAGTTCAGTGGTATCTGTCCAGTGCAGTGGCATTTACTCGTATATAGGTACATATACTACAACACAAGGCAGGTATCACTGGTATTTCCTCATACCCCAACATACAAAAAATATAAAATGGAATGAAATTAGTTCTCTCTAGTGGCCCTGAAATGCCTCTAAAATGCTCAAAACCTGTGGGCCCCCACCAGGGGCAGCGCCCCTGGACCCTGCTGGGGGCCTACGGCAGCCCCACGGGCCCTCCACTGATTTTCAGAGTTTATTTTTTCTTTGCCCATTCTTATCCCTGATATTTCATCTGGCCACACACATGCACGCTGTTTGGGTTACTTGTTCTATGCACGCACACACGCGCACTCAGTCATGTGAAACACACACTCCTGCCAGCGCACACTCCTCCTGATGAAAGGTCAGTGAGTGAGAATGTTAGGATGAGCGAAGATTTGATTGCGTGAGTGGGTGAGTGACAGCTCCAATGTTGGTGCCGTCTGACAGCAGTCAGTGTCGTCTGATTGTTGTCTAAAATATGTTTTGGCTGCATCCTGCAGGTGTGCAAGACACAGTCTGGCTCTGTTCTGACACAGCTGACCACGCCTCTTTCCCTCCCGACTGCTTCTTGATTATGACCATATTTGCCTTGTCGGCCTGGTTCCTGCACATTCTTGTTATGTGTGACGGGGGCTTAACGGTTGCAGCTAATCATCCCATCCATAGTTTTTGCTGTCCAACTCCTACACTGTTACCAGCACAGAGATTAATGCAAGTGCGTATATGTAGTTATTTGACTCCTTTTGATTTCAGAAAACCCAAAATAAATTAAAACTTGTGCAACAGTTTTTTCCCTATTAATGATGTACGACTGTCGTACAATTATTTTTCTCCAGATAAAAAACACATGAATGAAATGAATAGCCCGGTATTAACATAGCACTCCTGTTGACAATGAGTGTAAACAGTTGTGGGGATGTTGGTAATTCTCAGCAAGTCCCCACCCAGCAACCCGGTCAACAGTCAACTGCTTTGCAAAATCAACATCGACTGCAGAGAAACTGTCAAATTACATGTTTGATTTCAATGACAAACCAGATCGACTAAGCTGTTGATGGTTAATTTGTTGAGTATGGAGCGTATTTCTGGACACAATGAAAACAGAAGCCACTGCACTTGCAGTCATCCATTGAATAAATGACAATAAGAGAGCTGATTTTGTTTGATTACCAGTAAACAAAAAAAAAAAAGGTGGGTGTACTTTACCAGTCATACATAAATAAAAAATAAATTTGTGACATCGGCTGCTTTATTTTACTGTCAGTTACTTCTCGCCCTTTTGTTTCACCATGTCAGGCATGCTAAATGGAAAAACGTGGTTGCATGGTCTGCAACCACAAAGTGATGTTAATCAGTGAAATCGCATGCTTGGTTTCAGTGGTTGCAAAGAAAACATGCACCCTCTCAGCCCTTTCTGGAATGTCTTTGGACACCACTGGTCTAATGCATGCACCACACACTTTTCCTTTAAACATTCCAGTTAGTTCCCTACAGCCATTTCCTGCCTTTAGCTGATTCACAAGCCTTGCAGTCCCATTGAGACTTGTTGTTTTAATACTAACTGGGTGGATATAAAAAAATGTGCTAAAACATTTTGCCCAAAACTATATGTTACCCACACAGGTACAATGACCAGCGTCACATACTGAGTACAACCTGCCAAGTGTTTGCAGGACACTGAAGCTAGACAATTATATGATAGAAATGCTAGTTACCACAAGTTCCCACAGAAACGCACACCATAACCTTTCACAGTGTTTATGTTGTAACTGTGATACTAAAATTATGATGACTTGAATGTGGAAGGTTAATATGAAGTGGAGCTAACGGCTTTAATATAACACAAAAAATTCACTCATGAACTCATTTTCAATCGCTTATCCGGAACCGAGTCGCAGGGGAAACAGTTCCAGCAGGGGACCCCAAACATCCCTTTCCCGGGCCACAATAACCACCTGTGACTGGGGGATACCGAGGTGTTCCCAGGCCAGTGTGGAGATATAATTTCTCCACCTAGTTCTAGGTCTTCCCAGGGGCCTCACCCCAGCTGGATGTGCCTGGAACACCTCCCCAGGGAGGCACCCAGGGGACATCCTTACCAGATGCCCGAACCACCTCAGCTGGCTCCTCTCAACGTGAAGGAGCTGTGGCTGTACTCCAAAGCTCAACGCGGATGACTCGAGCTTCTTAGCTTATCTCTTAAGGGAGACACCGTCCTCTCTCCTGAGGAAATCCATTTTGGCCGCTTGTACCCACAATCTAGCTCTTTTGGTTGTGACCCAACCCTCATGTCCATAGGTTAGCTTAGGAACGAAGATTGGCCAGTAGCTCGAGAGCTTAGCCTTTTGGCTCGGCTCCCTTTTTGTCACAACAGTATGGTAGAGCACATGTAACACTGTCCCTGCTGCACTGATTCTCCAGCCAGTCTCACGCCCCATTGTCATCCCAGCAGCTTCACTCTGGATCGGCTGTGAACCGATCCAGTGAGTGCTGGAGGTCACAGGCTGATGAAGCCAGCAGGACCACATCATCTGCAAAAAGCAGTGATGAGACCCTGAGCCCACCAAACTGAAGAAGATCCTCCCCCTAACTACGCCTCTATATCCTGTCAATGAATATCACAAAGGGTTTGGTAACCAGGTACAGCCCTGGCGGAGGTCAACCCCCAGTAGAAACAAGTCTGATTTATTGCCAAGAACTCGAACACAGTTCTCGCTTTTAGTACAGCAACTAGATGGCCCTGAGAAGGGAACCCCTCACTCCCACAGCTCCTCCCACAGTATCATCCGGGGTACACAATCATACACCTTCTCCAAGTCCACAAAACACATATAGACTGGATGGGCATATTCCCAGGCCCCCCCCACAAGATCCTTGTATGGTAGTTGTAGGGGAGGTGATGGTCTAGTGGTTAAGGTGTTGTGCTTGAGTCCAGAAGATCATGGGTTCAAATCCCCGCCTGACTGGAAAATCACTAAGGGCCATTGGGCAAGGCCTTTAATCCCCTATTGCTCCCGGTGTGTAGTGAGCGCCTTGTATGGCAGCACCCTGACATTGGGGTGAATGTGAGGCATAATTGTAAAGCGCTTTGAGCGTCTGATGCAGATGGAAAAGCGCTATGTAAATGCAGTCCATTTACCATTTACCATTTGTTCCATGCCCAGGACACAACCTGCATTGTTCCTCTTCAATCCGAGGTTCAACTATTGGCTGAACCCCCCTTTCCAGCACCCTGGAGTAGACTTTACCATGGAGGCTGGGTAGTATGATGCCCCTGTAATTGGCACACACTCTCTGGTCCCCCTTTTTAAATAGAGTTGTATGCAAAAGTTTGGGCACCCCTGATAATTTTCATGATTTTCCTTTATAAATTATTGGTTGTCTGGAAGAAATTCAGAAATTTCAGTTAAATATATCATATAGCAGATGAACACACTGATATTTGAGAAGTGAAATGAAGTTTCTAGTATTTACAGAAAGTGTACAATAATTATTTAAACAAAATTGGGCAGATGCATAAATTTGGGCACCCTTGTCATTTTATTGATTTGAATACATTTAGCACTAATGGAACAAAAAAATTGGTTTGGTAAGCTCATTGACCTTTGACCTCCTTACGCAGGTGATTCCAATCATGAGAAAGTGTATTTAAGGTGGCCATTTGCAAATGTTTCCCCTCTTTGCATCTCTTCTAATGAGTGGCAACATGGGAGCCTCTAAACAACTCTCAAATGACCTGAAAACAAAGATTGTTCAACATCATAGTTTAGGGGAAGGATACAAAAAGCTATCTCAGAGATTTCAGCTGTCAGTTTCCACTGTGAGGAACATAGTGAGGAAATGGAAGACCGCAGGCACAGTACTAGTTAAGGCCCGAAGTGTCAGGCCAAGAAAAATCTCAGATAAGCTGAAGTGAAGGATGGTGAGAACAGTCATAGTCAACTCACAGAGCTGGTCCAAAGACCTACAACATGATCTTGCTGCCATTAGTGTCTCTGCATCATTCAACTATACAGCGCACTTTGCAGAAAGAGATGCTGTATGATGCTGTAATGGAGAGGAAGCCTTTTCTGCGTACACTCAACAAACAGTTGCTTGAGGTATACTAAAGCACATTTGGACAAGCCAGCTTCACTTTGGAATAAGTTGCTGTGGACTGATGAAACTAAAATTGAGTTATTTGGACATAAGGGGCAGTGTGCATGACTGAAAAAGAACACAGCATTCCAAGAAAAACACTTGCTACCTACAGTAAAATTTGGAGGTGGTTCCATCATGCTGTGCAGCCAGTGCAGGTACTGGGAATCTTGTTAAAGTTGAGGGTCACATGGATTCCAGTCAATATCAGCAGATTCTTAAGAACAATGCTCATGAATCAGAGATGAAGATGAAGTTGAAGTTGCGCCGGGGCTGGATATTTCATCAAGACAACGACCCTAAACACTGCTCAAAATCTACTAAGGCATTCATGCAGAGGAACAAGTACATCGTTCTGGAATGGCCATCTCAGTCCCCAGATGTGAATATTATTGAAAATCTGGGGTGTGATTTTAAGCGGGCTGTCCATGCTCAGAAACCAACAAACCTGAGATGTTTTGTAAAGAAGAATGGTCCAAAATACCTTCAACCATAATCCAGACTCTCATTGGAAGCTATAGGAAGCATTTAGAGGCTGTTATTTCTGTAAAAGGAGGATCTACTAAATATTGATGTATTTTTTTTTTTTTTTTTTTTCTGTTGGTGTGCTCAAATTTATGCACCTGCCTCATTTTGTTTAAACAATTATTGCTCACTTTCTGTAAATTGTATAAACTTCATTTCACTTCTAAAATATCAGTTTGTCTGCTGTATGATATATTTAACTGAGATTGCTGATCCAAACAACCAATGATTTATGAAGGAAAATCATGGAAATCATCAGGGGTGCCCAAACTTTTACATACAACTGTATGAGGACCACGACCCCAGTTTGCCTTAGGCACTGTCCCAGACCTCAACGCAATGTTGAAGAATTGTCTCATTCAAGACAGTCCCTCCACACCCAGAGCCTTCAGCATTTCTGGATGGAGCTGTAGACAACTTGGATGGTTCCACATTTTCCTCTCCTGAGGTGCCTCATTGTCCACCAGAAGCACCTTGATGCCAACCAAAAAAAAAATCCTTCTCCATGGTTGCTCCGAACTCCTCCCACACCCACTGCTTTGCTTCACCCGCAGCAGAGGCTGCCGCCCTTTAGGCCTGTTGGTAACTTGCAGCTGCCTCCGGAGTCCTCCGAGATAACATATCCTGGAAGGACTCCTTCTTCAGTCGGACGGCTTCCCTGGCCAACGGTGTGCATCACAGTGTTCGAGGGTTGCCGCCCCATGAAGCACTGAAGACCTTCAGGTCACAGCTCCCCACTGCGGCTTCAGCAATGGAAGCTTTGAACATTGCCCATTTTGTTTCAATGCTCCCAACCTCAACAGGGATGCCAGAAAAGCTCCGCTGGAGGTGTGAGTTGTAGATCTGTCGGACACTGGGCTCCTCCAGACATTCCTAGTTCACCCGCATTATCCATTTAGGCTTACCAGGTCTGTCCAAAGTTCTCCCCCACCCTTTGATCCAACTCACCACCAGATGGTGATCAGTTGAGAACTGTTCCCCTTTCTTCAACCCGAGTGTCCAGAACATGCCTTACATCAGATGATACGATCACAAAATAGATCGACTTTCCTCCTGGGGTGCTTCATGACTAGCACAGAAGTCCATCAACAAACAACCACTCAGGTTTAGATCAGGGAGGCCGTTCCTCCAAATCACACCTCTCCAGGTGTCTGCCATTGCCCACGTGTGTGTTGAAGTCCCCCAGCAGAACAATGGAGTCCCCTACAGGAGTTAATTTAGGGACTCCAAGAAGACCGAATACTCCAAATTGCTATTTGGTGCATATGCAGAAACAATAATCATTCCCCCCCCCCCCCCCCCCTTCCCCCACCACTTGAAGGCACAGGGAAGTGACCCTTTCATTTATCGGGGTGAACTCCAACGTGGTGCTGCTCAGCCGGGGACTCATGAGTATTCCCACACCCACCCTGTGCCTCACACAATGGGCAACTCCAGAGAAGAACAAGGTCCAACCCTTATCAAGGAGAGTGGTTTCGGAGCCGAGGCTGTGCGTGGAGGTGAGGCCCACCAGATCTAACTGGTAATGCTCCACCTCCTGCACAAGTGCTGGCTCCTTCCCCCACAGTGAGGTGCCATTCCATGTCCCCAGAGCTAGTCTCTGTTGCCTGAATTTGGTCTGTTGAGGCCCTCGACTTTCACTGCCAGCCATGGGACAGGACACCGGAGTCCAGTGTGGTGGTGAGCCCGCAGTGCAGGTGGTGAGCCCGCAGGGTGGTCATGGAAAGTCCATGTTGCCTTTTCGAGCTGTGCCCGACCGGGCTCCGTGGCAAACCCGGCCACCAGGCACTCGCAGAAAGACTCTCGGACCAAGCCCGGCTCCAGATGGTGGCCCTGGACTTCCTCCGAGCTGGGTCACGTTTCCTCTGCCTCATCTTTTCATCGGGTCATTGTGAAACATTCTTAGTTTGTCTCCTCACCTGAGACCAATTTGCCAAGGGAGACCCTACCAGGAGCACGAAGGCTCCAGACAACACAGCTCTCAGGTGCATAGGAGCGCACAGGCCTCTCAACCACAGTGAGGTGTTGGTTCCTTGAGTGGGAAAAAATTCACTGTGACAGAAATGCTGGAGCACAGTCTTCTTATGTAATTCATTAGGGAGGTGATGGTCTAGTGGTTAAGGCGCTGGGCTTGAGACCAGAGGATCTTCGGTTCAATTCCCAGCCTGACTGGAAAATCATTAAGGGCCCTTGGGCAAGGTCGTTAATCCCCTAGTTGCTCCCGGTGTGTAGTGGTCACCTTGCATGGCAGCAGCCTCGCATTGGGGTGAATGTGAGGCATGTGTAAAGCGCTTTAAGCGTTTGAAGCAGATGGAAAAGCGCTATATAAATGCAGTCCATTTACCATGAGGCAATTGACTGCACAACAACACATACTGTTAGACACTTGCACAGATTTTGTCTCCAGACTGCCACGCAATTCGTCGTCCCAATGCGTGTCATTAGATGATATGCTTCAAAAGCCACCTTGACTTGTACAAATTTGATCCCCGCGCTGGAACACAGTCTTGCATGCCAATGAGAAACTTGACAGAAACTGCATAAGCTGTGCGAGGCCCTGCGCACAATGACATGCGATGTTTGCGAATAGGTTGCGCAGTGCTCATGACTAGTTCACGCAAGTGGCATTAAATTTATGCATGCCAGAAATTTTTAACATTTCAAAATTTTCTTTGTGCACTGGCATGCAGCCCCGCACACTTTACTCACTGGTACGCAAGATTGTGTGCCAGTCCGGGGATCAAATTCATGCAAGTGTCAAAGTGGTTTCAGAAAGGAGGCAGTCAGCTCATGTAAACATTAGCCCATTAGCATCACTTTAAAGATACTAACAACTTGTGTGTAACTGATTAAATCCACGGTCTAAAAATAAACTTGCTACAACTTCTACAGGCTGACTGCTACAACCACATTTCCCATAATGCATTTGCAGTCTGTGAATGTCATGACATAGTTTGTCTCTTCGTCTGCCACTCACTTCAAACAAGGGAGGGAATGTTATTGATTTCTACCAAATAAAAAAAATCATAATCATAAATCACAGCAACTTCATTAAGTATTTTACCTTCTGCATTTAACAATGGGGAAAGTGTGTTAAAAGTTGACAGGTAGCATATATACTCCTTTAACAGGTCAGGCATGAGGCTGTCTAGGACACCTCAAGTTGAATGAATGAATTCTCTTTATTCAGTTGGTCTCTGCATCAAATGCAGATGGGACCACATTCTGTTCGCTGATTCTTGGCTTGACCTCTTTGATGCAAGGAGCAGACTGTCATTGATGTGTGTATACAGTTTTTCTGTGACCTGTTGCTGCATAATGTTATGATAACGGTCATATTATAATGTGTCATTGTGCAGAGTGTGTTTGTGCACCATTTTAGAAAGTCGCCTGCCTCTTGTATACATGTCATTTTAGTTGATTTCAATGTCAGATGCATCATGTTCTTTTGTTTCATCAGGGGACTGGGAAATGGTACGAGATGCAGGACCTGCAGGTGATTGACATCCTTCCCCAGATGATTACACTATCGGAGGCCTACATCCAGGCAAGTGTCACAGTGATTGTGTTCATAAAAAATTAATGCCTCAGACCTTTGGCTTTTTGCTAATCATAAAATGCTCACTGGCCAAGTTTAATTAGCGACATTTTAATATTCAGACTGGTCTTAAATTTACAGCTGGTGGAGTATATTTGAGGCCTGCTAAAAGTAATTACATCTGCATGTGGGAGAATTGCAGGCAGAATTTTTGTTTTCAGTTGTGAGTGAGTGAGAAGGATGACCCAGAGGGGTTGAGGATCAGCCAAGCAGTGATTTGATTTTTGAGAAAGGTCAAGGTCACAGACAAAGTTCAAAATTTTGGCTTAATGCTTACAGTATAACTAATATTTAGGATGGGTATTTTGAATACCTGGTTAAAGACTCATCTATGTTTTCTGTTAAATACAAACTTCCGTACCATCCCTTGGATGACCAGGTCAAAGTCAGGGTCATAACTACAGTATTAACTCAAGAATGGAGAAGTCTGTAATTTTTATCGTAGGTACACTTCAACTGTGAGAGACAGAATCTAAAAAAAAAAAAAAAAAAAAAAAAAAATCCAGTAAATCACATTGTATGATTTTTAAATAATTAATTTGCATTTTATTGCATAAAATAAGTACTTGACTCCCTAGAAAAACAGAGCTTAACAATTAGTACAGAAACATTTGTCTGCCATTACAGAGGTCAGACGTTTCCTGTAGTTCTTGACCAGGTTTTCACACACTGCAACGAGGATTTTGGTCCACTTCTCCATACAGATTTTCTTCAGATCTTTCAGGTTTGGAGTTTCAGCTCCCTCCAAAGATTTTCTATTGAGTTCAGGTCAGGTTGGAGTGTGAGTGATTGAGTGTGTGAACAGGTGTCTTTTATACAGGTAACAAGTTCAAACAGGTGCAATTAATACAGCTAAAGAGTGTAGAATAAGAGGGCTTCTTAAAGGGCTTCTGTGAGAGCCAGAATTCTTGCTGGTTGGTAGGGGGTCAAATACTTATTTTATGCAATAAAATGCAAATGAATTGTTTAAAAATCATACAATGTGATTTTCTGGATTTTTTTTTTTTTTTTTTTAGATTCTGTCTCTCACAGTTGAAGTGTACCTACGATAAAAATTACAGACCTCTACATTCTTTGTAGGTGGGAAAACCTACAAAACTGACAGGGGGTCAAATACTTATTTTCCACTCTGTAGGTATAATCTGGTTCCATTTTTAACACCTTTAATCAAAATAAAATTATATATACTGAATAACAAAACAAACAGTTGAGAGGAGAGTAATTGTCATTTTGAGTCTACTATAAAGATGCAGATTATAAAGTCGGTGAACATACATTTTCACACCAGCGTGACCACGGATGTTGTTGCACACCCGGACAGATTTATGGAGGTGTGGCATGTTTTGAGCAATGGCTCACTGTCGGTAAGGAATAGGAGTGGTGTATGAGGAGCTTATAAAAGTAAATGATAAAATCTGTTGCATTTTTGCTATGCCACGTCTCACTGAAACTCTTCGTGAATCCACTATTGGCATGCTGGATGCTGATTTGGTAGGGTGCAAATTTGACAGGAAATTTGCCGTTTAATGGGTTCCATGCACAGAGGATTAGCTGTGTTAATTACAGTAGATGGTGGTTACAGGCATTATTGACTGTGATCGGATCCAGAACATTACCTTTCTGTTTATCAACTCGATAAACTCAAACACACCATTTCCTGTTGTATGTGACATCTTGTACAAAATCTGACAGAAAGTTTACTCATGACGCAGTATTAAAACATCCTTGCGTTGCTTTTATTGTTCAGTATGTTATGGTGACACCGAATCACAAAAAAATAATGTACTACGTGCCAAAAGGTGCAGGTGTTGCAGTCAGTGCCCATTTTAATTGTAATTTTAATTATATAAAAAGTATTACACCTTTTTCATAATTTCAACATAAATTTCATATTTGGGAGTCCTAATTTTCTCAGAGCCATTACATGTCCCCCCCCCCCCCCACACACACACACACACACCGTAATGAGCCAACATTGTATATGTAATCTTCTACAGTAAAATTATATTAATATGTTTTTTTTGTGGCAACACTTTTTCAAGGAATGTATAGACATGTACATTATATAATTAAAAGTAAAACCAGTGTTTCTCATGTATGACAGCTAAGGTCAAAACAACTTTTTTTTCTAATATTTTCAATAACAATATCAAATGAAATTGTAATTTACATGTTTTTCAGCGGCAGGAACTGTGAGACTAGTCATGATTGAGCGAAAGATGAATGCAGCAATGTACAGAGACATCAAAAAATGTCAAAACATTACAAAACAAAAAATAGAAATACTGCATACCTCTGAGTGTACTTTGCTTAATATGATTGTCTTTAAATTATGTCCTCCTGCCTGTTATATTTGCGTCGGAAGATTTATTTATTTATTTTCTACATTGCAAGTTGTCATTGATATCTGTGCACTGCATAAATTGCAGGTTTACACTTACAAAAGGAAGTATTGAATTTCAGATTTTAACAGGTCAGGGGTTTCGGTAAGTGATGCCTACGTTTTTTTTTCCCCGTGTTTTTCTATATATCTCTGGCTTCTTGCTCGGTTTGCAACATGAGATTTCCTTTGACTGATGATTGATGGGTACACCAAACATGAGTCATTTTGTTCTGACGTCAGTATGAATGAATACATACTTGCAGCAAGCCTTGAAATACTACATTAGCTGTATATTTAATACCAGTCTGAATGTTAATTCAGTTGTTGTCATCCATTAGGTTGCTCCCATTTTTTGTTTGGGTCACCACAGCGGATACAGCCAGATCCGCATTGGTAATTGGCACAATTTTTATGCTGGATGCCCTTCCTAACGCAACTCCAGTTTTACCTGGAGAAACACACACAGCCGCCGGTGTTCCAAAGAGGTCTCCCATGCAAGTACTAACCAGGTCCCACACTGTTTAGCTTCTGAGATCTGATGGGAAATGGTACTGAATTAAATTTGCAGGGTTCACAAATGTCAGGGAGAACTTGAACATTTGTAGGGGAGTTTTCCAGCCATGGAAACGACCAAAATGTACTGGAAATAATCTATAGTCATGGTCAGAATTACTGAAACCCTTATGTTTTAAGTACACATTTTAAAATGGGTTCAGAAATGCATGCAAACACATTTTTGTATAATGCATACACACACATATATATAATATATATATATAATAATATATAAAATAATTATTGAACATGAATAACAAAATGTTTTTATAAAGTTAAATCACTGTATGTGTCTTGGACTTCCTTCACATCAGTCACTAAGAAATAAAAACAGTACAGCACTGTGTGGTAACTCTGTCTGGAATAGGCAGTTTTCAAAACTGACTGTGCAAGAAGGAGCCTAGTGAGCGAAGACACCCATAGATAGAGTTCTTTGTTGTCCTTATGCATACACATAACGAAATTCCTTTAGGAAGCTATATATATATATATATATATATATATATATATATATATATATATAATGGCAGGCCAGTCTTTTAATCATGTTAATACGGTACCCACTTTCTTCAAATCAGCGAGTGTCAGTGCTGAATTTAATTTCATACCTCTCTGCGTACGTCCAGACTGCTCTGTCCGGTGTATGCAAGGGGTTTTCAATGAAAATGCATTGTGATCGGTCAGGATGTTTTGTCCGATGTGAGCCAAAATCCGTTATATACAGTATTTATTACATGGAAAACCATACAAAAGCATTGGGACTTTTGCTTTTATCTGGTGAGTTCGAATATCTGTTGGCGTCTTGATGAAACCATCTTAGGGATGTCTTGTCTGGTTAAAATTGTGTTTTGGGGATCTGCCTAACTTTGACCGGGCATATAAAAGGCATGAAAAAAAGCAATGAACATATGAGTGCATGTGCAAGGTTAAGTTGCCTGGGCAGGGGCAGGGTTGAACGTGCAGTTAATGAAAGTGCTCACATTCAAGTGGCAAAATCTAATGAAACAGTCAAACAACAAAACAGTGGGTTCCTAAACCACCTCATTGATGTGACGTCCTTGCTTGGCCAGCAGGAGCTCTCATTTAGGGGGCATGATGAGAGTGGTGAATCATCCATCAAGGAGAATTACAGGGAGTTCAAAGAAACATCTAAATATAACTGTCCTGGCCACACACTTTGAGTCATCAGTTGTCTTTCCTGGTACGTCTCATTCTATCCAAAATGACTTGATCTCTTCTCTTACAGCCACCATTTCTGATGAGATCAGAGATTAATTTTTCTTTTTTCTTCTTCTGAGGGGTGAGATGCTCAGTCTGTTTTTGAAGTGTTAAATGAAAACATGTAGGGCTACAGTTTTAGGGATAAACTTGTGGTGCAGACATACGATGGGGCTGCTGTCGTGGCTTCAGCCCTCAATGGCCTGCAGGCCAAAGTGAAGGAAGTTGCCCCCAGTGCAGTGTTGTGCATTGCTGTGCACACAGATTTAATCTGGTGCTGTCACAGGGGGCTAAATGCTTGTCTGAGTGCAGAATATTTTTTTGCATCACTCTCTAAGTCTGCTACGTTTTTCTCCAAATCCAGAAAGAGGGCATATTTTCTCAAGTCTGCAAGCTGTTCAGAGTTGGCCAGAAACGCTCCTACTCGATGGAGATCACATCATGGATCGTGAGCACTGTGGCAAACAACTGTGATGGCCTCCTGCAGACTTTTTATAACATCATTGTAGATAAGACCATAGATGATGCCACGCTGGATTGTGCCAAAGGTTTTGTAATGAGTTTGTGTTCAGCCTGTATATGTACAGTAGTGTTCAGAATAATAGTAGTGCTATGTGACTAAAAAGATTAATCCAGGTTTTGAGTATTTCTTATTGTTACATGGGAAACAAGGTACCAGTAGATTCTCACAAAGCCAACAAGACCAAGCATTCATGATATGCACTCTTAAGGCTATGAAATTGGGCTATTAGTAAAAAAAAAAAAAGTAGAAAACGGGGTGTTCACAATAATAGTAGTGTGGCATTCAGTCAGTGAGTCTGTCAATTTTGTGGAACAACTAGGTGTGAATCAGGTGTCCCCTATGTAAGGATGAAGCCAGCACCTGTTGAACATGCTTTTCTCTTTGAAAGCCTGAGGAAAATGGGACGTTCAAGACATTGTTCAGAAGAACAGCGTAGTTTGATTAAAAAGTTGATTGGAGAGGGGAAAACTTATACGCAGGTGCAAAAGATTATAGGCTGTTCCTCTACAATGATCTCCAGTGCTTTAAAATGGACAAAAAAAAAAAAAAAGACGCATGGAAGAAAACAACCATCAAAATGGATAGAAGAATAACCAGAATGGCAAAGGCTCACCCATTGATCAGCTCCAGGATGATCAAAGACAGTCTGGAAGTGCTGTGACAGTTAGAAGACGCCTGTGTGAAGCTAATTTATTTGCAAGAATCCCCCGCAAAGTCCCTCTGTTAAATAAAAGACGTGCAGAAGAGGTTACAATTTGCCAAAGAACACATCAACTGGCCTAAAGAGAAATGGAGGAATATTTTGTGGACTGATGAGAGTAAAATTGATTTTTTTTGGGTCCAAGGGCCACAGTTTGTGAGATGACCCCCAAACTCTGAATTCAAGCCACAGTTCACAGTGAAGACAGTGAAGCATGGTGGTGCAAGCATCATGATATGGGCATCTTTCTCCTACTATGGTGTTGGGCCTATATATCACATACCAGGTATCATGGATCAGTTTGGATATGTCAAAATACTTGAAGAGGACATGCCCTTGAAATGGGTGTTTCAACAAGACAATGACCCCAAGCACACTCGTAAACGAGCAAAATCTTGGTTCCAAACCAACAAAATTAATACCTCACAGATGTGAAGAAATCATGAAAAACTGTGGTTATACAACTAAATACTAATTTAGTGATTCACAGGATTGCTAAAAAAGCAGTTTTGAGTTTGTAGCGTCAACAACAGATGCTACTATTATTGTGAACACCCCCTTTTTTACTTTTTTTTTTTACTAATAGCCCAATTTCATAGCCTTAAGAGTGTGCATATCATGAATGCTTGGTCTTGTTGGATTTGTGAGAATCTACTGGTACCTTGTTTCCCATGTAACAATAAGAAATATACTCAAAACCTGGATTAATCTTTTAGTCACATAGCACTATTATTATTCTGAACACTACTGTATGAATAAATCTCCTCAGAGACTGATGTGGTCTTTGATATCGTCCAGCAGAGGGCCATGGATGTTTTCTACTGCCAGAAAAGAATGATGTCTCTTCTTGCTTTTGTCAAAGAGAAGAGGTCAGAGGGGGCTTTCCAAGCTGTTTAAGCCAAAAATGAGATGAGTCCATGAGAAAGTGCAGTCTCTCCCAATTCAGAATCCTCAGGAACATGACCGAAATCTGTACATAACCAACCTTGGTAATCTCATGGAGCTGATTCCTAAGCTTTTTTTTTTTTTCTTTTTTTCAAAATTTTGGAAAGTTTGCGCTTCTTGGAATTAGTCAATCCAGGGAAGTTTGATGACATGAGAGAAGTGTTTCCAGAGAAGGCAGTCCAGAGTGACCTGAGAAGTTATGGCCAATACTACCCCCCCCCCCCCCCCCCCCCCCCCCCCAACTGTGACTGAAGTCTGAACTTCAATTCCTGTATTCATATCTGGACTTACAGGGTAACATGGTGTGATTTCTTGGTTTTTCTAAAACACACGGAGTTTGACAGTGCAATGCCTCAGCTGTACAAACTGTTATCGTTAGTCGCAACAATTGGAGCTACATCTGTGGGTGTAGAAAGGAGCTTCTCCTGTTTAAAAAGGATCAAGTCTTACACCTGCAACACAATGTGGCCAAGACCGTCTAAGCAGCCTAGCTCTGCTGGCCATTGAGAGGACACTGGTCAAGTCTCTGGAAAAGATGCCACTTGGTATGATAGGCTCACAGACCATTTTCTTGAATAGGAGCAGAGGGCAGAATTTACATAAAAATAAATTGACAAATTTTATGATGGAAGTCGGCAATGAGCTTCCCTTCTTTGAAAGACCAGCAGCTGCCACTGGTACATTAGGAGGATCATCTCAAAACACTTCATGACGACTGGAGTCAGGGCGACAGGACGGTTATCATTGCTGCTCCTCTACACAGGGCATGATCGGCGGCAGCAGAACACCGCCGTTCTCACGCGCGTCTTAACCTGCGATTGTAAAGGATAGAACTGGGTATTAACCCCCGTTGCCTTATGTGTGCCGGATGCTACGGCGTCAAAATGCCGCTTTATTCGGTGGATTTAGCTGCATTTTATCCGCCTATTTGCGGATAGTACGGCGGTAAAAACACCGGCAAAATGCTCCACCCCTTTCCACCGCGAAAACAGCCGGAACTACCACAAACTTCAGTCTACATACTACCCGCCGACAAAACCGTCTATGTGTAAATGGGGCTTCTGCAGGTCATAGAGCTTTCTCTTATCATGCCCCTGTTCTGTGGAATGATCTCCCTGTGTCAATAAAACAGTCAGTCTGTGGAGACTTTCAAGTCCAGACTTAAGACGCACTTATTTTCCCTTTCGTATGGCTAGCATACTGGCATAGTTTTGTTTTACGCTTTTTTACTCATAATTCAATTTATTAGTAAACGGAGCGTGCCACAGCTTCAACTTTACCTAAATTCTGGGAAAATGCTCAAGTGAAATTGCCCCTTGTGGGATTAATAAAGTTGTTGATTGAAAACCAGCCTGTCAGTGGTTGAGTGTACTTTGTAGTACATTACACTATGTACGCTATGAAATGTATACACTACATTTCACTATGTAGTTGAGACCATAGTGAAAGTTATGTTAGCTGTAGCTTCCGCTACATTTTTTTTTTAGTGGTTTATCGGTTTAGCATTATATAAGTTAACTTTTCAGTTAGCCGATTTGCAGTTATCGAAGCTAACTTTTTGGTTAGCTGTGCCCACCACTGCTCTGCCCAGGGATTAGTCTCTCCTGTGTTAGTGCAGGCTGTCCCCGGATGTGGTCAACTCCTGCAATATCAGGCGGGGTTGAAACAAGACTTCACTGCGCTATTCCACATGGTTGAAGTCACCAGCCACAATCACGGCCACCTCTGGGTTAGTGTGACAACCCTGAAAGCATTATAATCATCTGTGGGTGTGACTGGAGAAGCTATACGCATCACCAGTCACAGCTTCATGCTATAGTGACAAATAGGATTTTCTATATTTTATATATATATAAAGTTCTGGAAAACAAGTGGGAATCCTGACTTGGTTACTGAATATTTTTGATTCCTACATGTGTACCAAGTTTAATAGGGCTTTTCTTTTTTTCTTCCTTTTATAGATTTGGAAGAGACAGGAGAGTGACAGTGATACAAACCACCACACAGGAGCGTAAATGAGGCAAAAATGATCTGTGTGTACGGCAGGATGTGTCACCACCACCAGATTGAAAGAACAGGATTATGTGATGTGGGTGCTTTGTTTATTCCCTTTTAAATAAAGTAAATATGAATGTTTATGGCTGCAGTTTTATCTGTTTTATAGTAGAATTTGCTAAATAAACTGTGTGAAGTGTTTTGTGTGTGCATATTAATTGTAGTTATGCATGTGTAGTATGTCTGCAACAGGACTCATGAGTGACATTTAATGACTTTTATTTCTTAACCATTGCTTAATTAATTGATAGAATGTTTCTTCACATGACAAGGCATTCACTGGCATCTGGAGTAAGATACAGAATAATGCTTTACACTAGACTTCATTATACAACCTGATTTAAATCAACTCCCAGTGTTAGAACACATGCAAACAAAATTGTGTTCACCTTTAATTATTGACTCGAAGCACAAAAGACCAAGCAAACAGTTAAAAACATGGACTTAAAAAATGTTCCTTGCAAGTACAACAAAAATATATTGAATATTCAGCGCATTACATTCATAAAAGGTTACACAGCACAGTGCAAAAGTTTATTAAGAAAAAAAAAATCCTTCCGGGGTCCAAACAGTCTGCCAGGTCTGTTTATTCACTTGTCTTCCACAGTATTTTTTCACAGAAGGCTTGTTTCTATAAATAAAAGAAATAAAAACCAGTTGAGCAAGAATGTAATTTGGGTTACATGTTTAAAATGTCACCACACCAGGTGTGTATGTATCAGATGAACCTCAAGCTAGTTGATTTTTTTTTTTTTTTTCTCTCAGAGTACAAAATAACTTAAGGTTTCCATCTTCAGAGCCTGTGTGAAGGCAAAGCCGTTTCTGAGGCTAATGTTTTCTGTGGCCTACACAAAGCTGTATCTATTTCTTTTAAAATTCTCCTATAACTCCTAAAGTACTGAATGTGCTGAAAATTTCAATGAGACCTGTAATGAATCTCTTTTGTGCTTGGCCTCACAGTGTGTGTCCTGAATACTCATGGAAATGTAGACCAATATATTTCTTGAACAGTATGTCTTGGTCATATACAACCCCTGGCAAAAATTATGGAATCACCAGCCTCGGAGGATGTTCATTCAGTTGTTTAATTTTGTAGAAAAAAAGCAGATCACAGACATGACACAAAACTAAAGTCATTTCAAATGGCAACTTTCTGGCTTTAAGAAACACTATAAGAAATCAGGAAAAAAAATTGTGGCAGTCAGTAACGGTTACTTTTTCAGACCAAGCAGAGGGAAAAAAATATGGACTCACTCAATTCTGAGGAATAAATTATGGAATCACGCTGTAAATTTTCATCCCCAAAACTAACACCTGCATTAAATCAGATCTGCTCATTAGTCTGCATCTAAAAAAGGAGTGATCACACCTTGGAGAGCTGTTGCACCAAGTGGACTGACATGAATCATGGCTCCAACACAAGAGATGTCAATTGAAACAAAGGAGACTTTTATCAAACTCTTAAAAGAGGGTAAATCATCATGCAATGTTGCAAAAGATGTTGGATGTTCACAGTCAGCTGTGTCTAAACTCTGAACCAAATACAAACAACATGGGAAGGTTGTTAAAGGCAAACATACTGGTTTGCCAAGGAAGACATCAAAGCGTCAAGACAGAAAACTTAAAGCAATATGTCTCAAAAATCGAAAATGCACAACAAAACAAATGAACGAATGGGAGGAAACTGGAGTCAACATCTGACCGAACTGTAAGAAACCGCCTAAAGGAAATGGGATTTACATACAGAAAAGCTAAACGAAAGCCATCATTAACACCTAAACAGAAAAAAAACAAGGTTACAATGGGCTAAGGAAAAGCAATCGTGGACTGTGGATGACTGGATGAAAGTCATATTCAGTGATGAATCTCGAATCTGCACTGGGCAAGGTGATGATGCTGGAACTTTTGTTTGGTGCCGTTCCAATGAGATTTATAAAGATGACTGCCTGAAGAGAACATGTAAATTTCCACAGTCATTGATGATATGGGGCTGCATGTCAGGTAAAGGCACTGGGGAGATGGCTGTCATTACATCATCAATAAATGCACAAGTTTACGTTGATATTTTGGACACTTTTCTTATCTCATCAATTGAAAGGATGTTTGGGGATGATGAAATCATTTTTCAAGATGATAATGCATCTTGCCATAGAGCAAAAACTGTGAAAACATTCCTTTCAAAAAGACACATAGGGTCAATGTCATGACCTGCAAATAGTCCGGATCTTAATCCAATTGAAAATCTTTGGTGGACGTTGAAGAAAATGGTCCATGACAAGGCTCAAACCTGCAAAGCTGATCTGGCAACAGCAATCAGAGAAAGTTGGAGCCAGATTGATGAAGAGTACTGTTTGTCACTCATTAAGTCCATGCCTCAGAGACTGCAAGCTGTTATAAAAGCCAGAGGTGGTGCAACAAAATACTAGTGATGTGTTGGAGCGTTCTTTTGTTTTTCATGATTCCATAATTTTTTCCTCAGAATTGCGTGATTCCATATTTTTTTTCCCTCTGCTTGGTCTAAAAAAGTAACCATTACTGACTGCCACAATTTTTTTTTCCTGATTTCTTATAGTCTTTCTTAAAGCCAGAAAGTTGCCATTTGAAATGACTTTAGTTTTGTGTCATGTCTGTGATCTGCTTTTTTTCTACAAAATTAAACAACTGAATGAACATCCTCCGAGGCCGGTGATTCCATAATTTTTGCCAGGGGTTGTAGGTGTTGAGGCTTGTGTACACTGCTAGCCTTGTATATTTATAGGTAATGCAACTTTCATATATTGCTTTTATCTCATGAAGGTAGAAACTGATTAAACTGAACTTACACCACAGTTCTGAGCAGTTTTCATGTCTTTGCACCAGTAGATGGGTCCCAAAGTACAAAGGTTCCTTCCTTGTGGCTGCAGTGTCTTGGTGGAAATGCACAGATTGGCTCTCTGCAGTAGAAGAGACAAACAGTGACATACACATAAAAAAAATCTCATCACCATGAAATGATAACATGCAAAGCTGTTGGAGTTACTACCCTGTTTAGTCTAGTGGCTTAGCTGCCAGAAGAGTGTATATTTGTGCACTTTTGGAAACAAGCATCAAATTTTGCATGAATATAGATATCATCAAGGTGATTAGTTCTGGCTATAGAAGCACTTTCACAGCACCAGCTAGAGGCGGGTGGCACCACCTATATGCAGCAAAGACTTTTTTAAAAAGCACAATGACTAGCTCAATTGTCAGAATTTTGGATCTGATAAAGATTTTTCATTCCATTTTTGGCTTTAACTTCTTTAAATCGTAACAAATATAATATTGGTATGGAAGAGATGGGAAACCCGTTTACTGAGGAAAAGTGCTGATCTGCTTGTCTTAGACTCCAAGGACATAATTGATGCTTCTGTGGTAGAAACTGTCAGGAAAATAGAACAGATTGGTGAAAAACAGTACAAAGATGTTGTTGAACAGAGGCTAATGAAAGCAACCAAACCCATCTCAGATCCTGTGCCAAAACAACTGCCACTCTTCAGCAGATCACAGATCAAACCTCCCTCTCGTTCTAAGCTACAGGTAGCTGCTCTAGAAGTTGATCGTGACCTCATGTCACGACTCTATAAATCAAGCCAAACCAGAGCTGTCAACCTTGAAGACTTATTCAAGTATGAAAACCATCCCTATCCACCAAGTTTGCCAGCTCATGGAAATCTGCACACATGCACTAAGTCAGGCATTGTGCTGTGTTTGGAAGATCTTACAAGCATTGTGTCTGATTCTCCAACAGTGGATGCAATATTCTTGGACGGTGCAGCTGTAGTGCACTTACTGGAGCCAAGGACAGCGAAAACCTTCGCTGAATATGCCTCCACAGTCTTTGTGCCATTCATTAATAGACAAGAGAATACTTCACACATTGATGTGGTATGGGATTCCTACACACATGAAAGCATTTACCAGGAAGAAAAGAGGAAAGGGAACCAGAAGGAGAGTTTGTCAAATATCCAAAATCCCTAATAACTGGAAGAAATTTCTCTGTGTAGAGGAAAACAAAACAGAACTGTTCAGTTTGTTGACACATGCATATAGGCCAGAGACAGAAAAAGTAGTGTACACCACTGACGGAGAAAATGTCCTGTGCAATCAACCAGCTGATTGTGAATACCTAAGCCCCTGCAATCACGGGGAGGCAGACACAAGGGTCATACTTCATGCAACTGATGCAGCGAAGAAGGGTAGTCAGAAAATCCTAATATGGACAGTGGATACAGACATTTTCATCCTTACAGTGGCATACGTTCAAAGTATTAGTGTTGAGGAGTCTTTGAGACCAGGAAGACCTTCCGCTTTTTCCCAGTCCATGACATTGCAAAGGCAATGGCATCACCACGATCCAAATCGCTACCAGGATTCCACGTGTTCACAGGACGCGATACAGCCTTTGCTGGGAGAGGAAAGAAAACGGTGTAGGCAGTTTGGAGAGTGTATCCAGAGGTGACTGTTGCATTCAGTGAAGTGTTGGAGAACATCAACACAATTAGTGAAGAAACTCTCGCTCTGTTGGAAAGACTTGTCATTCTTTTGTGTTTTTTTTTTATGGCTTTTTACGACAATGTTGTCTGGTTTGTGGCTTTTTCTCCACTGGGCAG
This sequence comes from Thalassophryne amazonica, assembly GCF_902500255.1. Lineage (NCBI taxonomy): Eukaryota > Metazoa > Chordata > Actinopteri > Batrachoidiformes > Batrachoididae > Thalassophryne > Thalassophryne amazonica. Next base: position 56,713,156 of record NC_047107.1, on the reverse strand, counting down.
ATTTTTTTGTGCCATTTCCGGTTAGTGCCATAAGAGCGAGTTTCGCCGCTGCATGGCACTTCGCTTGTAATATATGATAGAAAAGTCTTTGCTACATATAGGTGGTGCCACCCACCACCAGGGAGTGCTGTGAAAGTGTTTCTATCCAAAATAAATCATCAGGGTGATACATATCTTCATGCAAAGTTTCACACTTGTTTCAAAAACTGCACAAATATTTGTCTATGCTGCTGGACTAGTTCTCATCAGGGGGGAAATGTTTCATAAATACTCCTTTTGTACCTTAGCCCTTGCCTAAGTGATGTTACTACTCTGATTTAGGCCAGTGTGTAGGTATCTTGATATTCAAAAAGGACATGGGCCGGAAGCGAGTCCATTGCCCCCCCCGGCAACTCAACAAAATCACGTGTTTTTTCAAGGCCCTGGATCTAATAAACATGAATCTGAATGTTATTATTGCAAACATTTGGCTGCAATCCATGTTTGACTACTTAAATGTAGTAAATTTGCCACTCTTTGTAAAACACAAAATGCTATGCCATCTAAATTAGCTTCTAATTTAGTAATCTCTGGATTTTAGTATAAAATTCAGATAGTCTGTCTCTGGTAATCATTATGCATACCTTTATGTATGAGGCTGCTGCTGCATGCTTGGTATTGCATTAACATGCAGGTTTACTTAAAGCAGTGAACTATGCGCACACCATTCTGTTTGCCCATACAGTAAGTGTATGTTATCACATGTCGTACCAGTGACTTTTTAAGATATAAATCTTACTTCACAAACATCCGGAGCATCCAGCTGGTTTCCCAAAACCTTCTGCAGCTTGGCACCATGGACTTGATTGAACATCTTGCACTGAAAAGACCACATGGATGGACACAATAAGTTATTCTTGTGATTAAAGAAAGTGCTCAGTCTTGAGTAACAACTACTACTACAACTAATAATGAAGTTATGTGATCACTGGTTTTTAGCAGGTTTACTGAAAAAATTTTATGCTTTTTTATACTGCAAAAAAAAAAAAAAAAAATCTACACGTGGCTACAAATAAAGGAACCTGAACCATTCTCATTGTCCTAGCAAGAGCAGTAATTCATTACGTTACTGAATCTGAGTCATTTACAGTGCATCCAAAAAGTATTCACAGCACTTCACTTTTTCCATGTGTTACAGCCGTATTTCAAAATTGATTAATTTTTCCACTGAAATTCTACATACAATACCCCATTATGGCAGTGAAATAAGTTTTTTCAGATTTTTGCAAATATATTAAAAATAGAAAACTAAGAAATCACAGGTACGTAAGTATTCAAAGCCTTTGCCATTAAGCTCAAAATGAACTCAGGTGCATCCTGTTTCCACTGATCATCCTTGAGATGTTTCTACAGCTTAAGTGGAGTCCACCTGTGGTAAATTCAGTTGATTGAACATGATTTGGAAAGACACACACCTGTCTACATATAAGGTCCCACAGTTGACAGTGCATGTCAGAGCACAAAGAAAGCATGAAGTCAAAGGAATTTCACTGTAGTCCTCAGAGACAGGATTGTCTCCAGTCATAAATCTGGAGAAGGATACAGAAACATTTCTGCTGTTCTGAAGATCCCAATGAGCACAGTGGCCTCCATCATCCACCAGGACTCTTCCCAGAGCTGACCATCTGTATAAACTGAGCAATTGGGGGAGACGGGCCTTAGTCAGGGAGATGACCAAAAACCTGATGGTCACTCTGTCAGAGCTCCAGCATTCCTCTGTAGAGAGAACCTTACAGAAGGACAACCATCTCTGCAGCAATCCACCAATCAGGTCTGTATGGTAGAGTGGCCAGACGGAAACCACTCTTTAAACCCCTGCCGCACAAAGGCTGATTGAGGCTGAATTACATCAGAATGACAGAGTCGGGAAGTATTGAGGTGTGGTCTGAAGACGGATGGACGGGAGTCTCTGAGCAGTATACATATTGGGTCCCATTCGCTCAGCTGTCCCGAGTGTGTTGCACAGTTCAAAACACTCTTGGCGCCATCAAGATGCGACACACATCTGACAGTGGTCTATGTGTAGTTTGTGTCATCTGATTGCAATCTACATATTCTGACAGCATCATAACAGCATTTGAAACGATTTGATCACAGCTGATTGAGCTCTGACATGGACTGGTCACTGCAAAGCTTGCTGTCATGTTGTGCCACGTATGTCCACCTCGACTGGACCCCGGCCAGGGAGGGAAAAGGAAATGTTGACATGTAATAACATGTATGTGGCATGCATTCATCATGTGCAGTGGATGTGAACAGCGTGCTATCAAACCAAAAGCACTGTGTACCACTGCACGTCAAAGTCACCCAGCGCATGCCACCGCAGATCTGAATGGGTTGTTATATTCATGTCATAGCCATTATGTCCTTACAGTACAGATACACTTCGATTCCCTCCCATTGGCGAGATAATTTCTGTGAAATATTGTGAATATCATAGCTGTTACACCACAGGCAGGTGTGCTGTGCACATCAGAGGCTCGGTGTAGCGCCCTGCAACACAGCTGAACGGGATGTCACCGTTGCAATACATGTATTATTACATGCTCACCTCCAATGAGATTTATAAAGATGACTGCCTGAAGAGAACATGTAAATTTCCACAGTCATTGATGATATGGGGCTGCATGTCAGGTAAAGGCACTGGGGAGATGGCTGTCATTACATCATCAATAAATGCACAAGTTTATGTTGATATTTTGGACAATTGAAAGGATGTTTGGGTATGATGAAATCATTTTTCAAGATGATAATGCATCTTGCCATAGAGCAAAAACTGCAAAAACATTCCTTGCAAAAAGACACATAGGGTCAATGTCATGGCATAGGGTCAATGTCAATGAGCAGATCTGATTTGATGCAGGTGCTAATTTGGGGGATGAAAATTTACAGGGTGATTCCATAATTTTTTCCTCAGAATTGAGTGATTCCATATTTTTTTCCTCTGCTTGGTCTAAAAAAGTAACCGTTACTGACTGCCACAATCTTTTTTTCTTGATTTCTTATAGTGTTTCTTAAAGCCAGAAAGTTGCCATTTGAAATGACTTTAGTTTTGTGTCATGTCTGTGATCTGCTTTTTTTCTACAAAATTAAACAACTGAATGAACATCCTCTGAGGCCGGTGATTCCATAATTTTTGCCAGGGGTTGTATTATCAATGACTGTGGAAATTCACATGTTCTCTTCATCTTTATAAATCTCATTGGTACGGCACCAAACAAAAGTTCCAGCATCATCACCTTGCCCAATGCAGATTCGAGATTCATCACTGAATATGACTTTCATCCAGTCATCCACAGTCCACGATTGCTTTTCCTTAGCCCATTGTAACCTTGTTTTTTTCTGTTTAGGTGTTAATGATGGCTTTCCTTTAGCTTTTCTGTATGTAAATCCCATTTCCTTTAGGCGGTTTCTTACAGTTCGGTCACAGACGTTGACTCCAGTTTCCTCCCATTCGTTCATTTGTTTTGTTGTGCATTTTCGATTTTTGAGACATATTGCTTTAAGTTTTCTGTCTTGACGTTATGATGTCTTTCTTGGTCTACCAGTATGTTTGCCTTTAACAACCTTCCCATGTTGTTTGTATTTGGTCCAGAGTTTAGACATAGCTGACTGTGAACAACCAACATCTTTTGCAACATTGCGTGATGATTTACCCTCTTTTAAGAGTTTGATAATCCTCTCCTTTGTTTCAATTGACATCTCTCGTGTTGGAGCCATGATTCATGTCAGTCCACTTGGTGCAACAGCTCTCCAAGGTGTGATCACTCCTTTTTAGATGCAGACTAACGAGCAGATCTGATTTGATGCAGGTGTTAGTTTTGGGGATGAAAATTTACAGGATGATTCCATAATGTTTTCCTCAGAATTGAGTGATTCCATATTTTTTTCCCTCTGCTTGGTCTAAAAAAGTAACCGTTACTGACTGCCACAATTTTTTTTCTTGATTTCTTATAGTGTTTCTTAAAGCCATAAAGTTGCCATTTGAAATGACTTTAGTTTTGTGTCATGTCTGTGATCTGCTTTTTTTCTACAAAATTAAACAACTGAATGAACATCCTCCGAGGCCGGTGATTCCATAATTTTTGCCAGGGGTTGTATTCCAGCAGCACTTGAGGTGTGTTCAGGCACAGTCAGGACATTCAGCCAGGGTTCGACGTAGTGGACACATGCCGAACGACCCCCTGAACGCGATCAGAATATCGCGAATGTCGTTTTCATGCCATCTAATTGTTTAGAATGCAGTCAGTGCAGTCAGATGGCAGTCAATATTTTTCCACTTTGACTGCACCCTGAATTTTTTGAACATGAGCAAAACATTCGGGGCGGCTGCACGACTGTGCCCGATTCTTTGGACTGCTCTCAGAATGCTGTCCAATAGCCGCGAATGCACCTCAATACCTCCTGAATGTGGGTCAAATTATCATTCAGCCTCTAGTGTGACGGGGATAGTAGGCTTTGAGTCAAGGAAGAGTTAGATAGATCTTGTGACAGATTTAGTTACCAGACCATTTATTTAAATTTATATTTTTATGTTTGCCTTTAATTTCCATGGTATTTGTACTTTTTGCACCCCGATGTGTCATGTCTGATCAAGACAGATGAATGTTGGGCCTTGGTGGAGGTATATACTCTGTCATCCAGTTACAATTGTCAGAAATAAGAGAGAGAGACTTTAAAATGTTACCTTGGGGTCTGCAAAACTGTAAGTCATTTGTCCTGCAATTTGGGAAGCAAGACCCAAAGAATGTTTAGCATTTTTCCTTTACAAGTACAACAACAATCAATCAATCATTAAATTATTTGCCAACTATTTTGTTAACTGATTAATCATTTCGAGTCCAAATTCTCTGATTTCAGCTTCTTAAAAGTGGATATTTCCTGGTTTCTTTATCTTCTCTGACAGTAGATTTAATATCTTCGGTTTATGGGCAAAGTAAGGTATTTGAGGACATCATCTTGGGCTTTGACCCATAAACTATCAGAATATTGCAACTAATTGATTAATCCATAAAATAATCAAAACGTTCATTGATAATGAAAAGAATCATTAATTGCAACCTGATAAAATGCCATGATTTTCTGTCTGTTACAGGAAGAAGCAAAGCTGTGTGCCAGATTTTCTTTATTTTTAACCCCACATAAGCCCTTTGCATTTGTGGCACTTTGTATCGTTTACAGATTTTGACATTTTTTTAATAAATATTCTTTCCTGCTAGAATAATACAAGGTTGAAATTTATGGTTATGGTGTATTCATATGTTAACCAAAGATTTAATAAAAAAAGAAAAGAAAAAAGAAAAAAACAAAACAAAACATAAAAACAGTTTCAGCCCTATTTATGAATCACTGTAATAACTGGCAAAAGAGTTCACAACTATTGTGTAGATGCTGTCATTGAGGTCTGTACAGAACTTATTAAATAACTGCAGCTGTGACTGGCCAAATAGACAGACAGCAGGATGCAACTGCCGTGCAAACAGATGACGAAACAGGTGCAAAACCTTGAGGTAAAGCTGAAGCTGTTTGGGAAGAATAACTTGTGGAAACTGAGGGATTTTGGGATCAAGTTAAAGCTGAGGTCCCACCTTAGGGATGGCATTGGGGTGAAGCACACACACAGACTGGAGGAAAGAGGAGGTCTGCAGCTCCGTGGAGTTGAGGCCCAGGTGAAGTCGGCTCAGAACAGCCAGAGTGCGACACGACTCGCAGTCAGAGGGAGAGAACATGGCTGAGAAGCGACCAGAACATTATCTTTGTGGCATTGAGGAAGTGTGAGCTGCATTCTGTGCAACAAGCAAATGGTGAGTGGCTTTATTTTCATTTTAAACGCATGACCAACCTTCTGCAGGTGTCTCACTGAATAAGCACAGGTGCAAAAGGCTACAGATAGAGTGAGGTGCAGCAGACGACAGGAGAAATTCAATGATCTCTGCGCCGTATTTGTCCACAAAAATGTCACACTCATCCTTATAGCTGTGAGGCAGAAGATCACAAACTTCTGCCATCAGCTTCTTTAAAGCATCCTGGTGGGGAGGAAACACAAGAGATGGTCTTATAACATGATGGATTGAAAGCTGAAGAAAAACACGTGCCTGCAGTCACCTCTGTCATGTTTTTGGGCAAAAGAGTCTCCAGCTTCCTGATAACCATCACACACAGGGCACAAACAGGGTTCAACTGCTCCTAAAGACATGGATAGATGTTTACAATTACACATATAGGCTGCCACTAAACCAATGAACTGAGGTTTTACTTCTGCTTACTCACTTGAATGTGAGTGTGGGCATTTGTGCCGCGTGTAGAGCTGGATGCAACTGCATCAATAGCATGATGGGAAGGTTTAGGCAGTTCCTCATTACTGTGGGCAGCACAAAGTCCAAAAGCCACACAGGCTTCTTTTGGCTTCTACAACAACAACAACAGCAAAAACTTCAAATAACGATCACCAAAGGCCAAACTGTGTGTTATAATTGTTTTGAAAAAAATGTTGCTCTCACCAGGTGGCCAGCTGTGTGCTGCAGGACTATGAGTAAATACATCTTCACTTGTGATTCACAGTCTGATGCTTGTGCACCCTGGAAGCGCTGGCACAGTATGTGCAAAGCTGCATACACAGATTCCTGCAGAAACAAAGAAGTTACTTCTCCATAATGTCATTCACCTGTTTACACTGCAGGGTGTGTAAACCGGTCTTCCTGCAAATCCTTTGCAGAGTGAATTTAAAAGTATTCTTGCCTCACCTTAGCATCTCTGCCTGGAATCATGTTGGTGGAGAATTGCATGATATGGCTGCATTCTGAGCAAATGTCCAGCATCTTAATAGAGAAACATCAGTGAAAGAGCTGTTGTTTATATGTAGATGTATAGTGATTAAAAATGTTCTTTTTCATTCTTACATACTGTACAATCCAAATGGCAGCTCTTATTTCAAGTTATTTTACCATACACACACATCTCTCTCTCTCCACACACACACACACACACACACACACATACATATACGAGGTCTGTCAAAGTATAGGTCCTTTTTATTTTTTTCAAAAACTATATGGATTTCATTCATATGTTTTTACGTCAGACATGCCTGAACCCTCGTGCGCATGCGTGAGTTTTTCACGCCTGTCGGTGACGTCATTCGCCTGTGAGCACTCCTTGTGGGAGGAGTCGTACAGCCCCTTGTCGGAATTCCTTTGTCTCAGAAGTTGCTGAGAGACTGGCGCTTTGTTTGATCAAAATTTTTTCTAAACCCGTGAGACACATCGAAGTGGACACGGTTCGAAAAATTAAGCTGGTTTTCGGTGAAAATTTTAACAGCTGATGAGAGATTTTGAGGTGATACTGTCGCTTTAAGGACTTCCCACGGAGTGAGACGTAGCGCAGCGCTCTCAGGCGCCGTCGTCAGCCTGTTTCAAGCTGAAAACCTCCACATTTCAGGCTCTATTGATCCAGGACGTCGTGAGAGAACAGAGAAGTTTCAGAAGAAGTCGGTTTCAGCATTTTATCCGGATATTCCACTGTTAAAGGAGATTTTTTTTAATTAAAGACGTGCGGGCGGATTGCAGCGTCGGCTCGCAGCCGCCGCGACGCTCCGCCACAGGACAAACACCTCTGTTGGAAGCCTTAAGGACAAGTTGGAACATGTCCAGCTGTTAAACAATTTCTCATATACTCACTCCACTGAAAGCCATCAAAAGCCGCCTGGATTTTACAAATGGTTATCAACACGGAGGTGTTTTTCCTGTGCCGCCGCATCGTGCCGGCTGCGTCCCGACGCGCGGACCCGTCCGCACGTCTTTCATTAAAAAAATCTCCTTTAACAGTGGAATATCCGGATAAAATGCTGAAAGCGACTTCTTCTGAAACTTCTCTGTTTCACACACATATATATACACACACACACACACACACACACACACACACACACACACACACACACACACACACACACACACACACACACACACACACACATATACACACATAAATAAATAAAATAAAATAGGGTGTGGGACCTGGAAAAAGTTGAAAAAAAATTTTGGCCACAATATTGAGATTTAAAAACACCTTTATTCATTTATTTCTGTCTTGTTTTTTTTTTCCCCCAGGCATCAGAAATGAAGCACCAAGCTCCCAGTCCGTACAGATGAAAGAACATCATTCCTACACCACATTGTCCGAAAGGTGTCCATGTTATCAGTCAGAGCATAAAACTGGAATTCCACCCTAATCCGGGCGGCCAAGAGTCCCTTCAGCATAAGCTCAGGGTCCACCGACCCCAGAGCCAAAACACAGTTTTTCCGAGTCTTCCAGATGGCCAGCTTGGCAAGTCCACAAAGCAGGTTAATCAACACATGCAAATCCCTGGAGTGTGCGCGATATTTCGGACAAAAAATAAACAATTCCATAGTGAACGGCAACCCCAACCCGAGAAACCACCTCCCCAGCAACCCAAACAGCCCTCCCAAGCGATGACACTGTGCAAAAACATGGTAAATAGTTTCCCTGAGCGGACAGAATGGACAAGCCCCATCCACCCCTGGATCCAGGTGTGCCAGATACCCGTTCGTAGCCAAAAGCCCATGCACAATCCTCCACTGAAGATCCCCTGTACGTTTGTCGACCGGAGGTTTGTACAGGCTACGCCAGCACCCCACAGGAGACACGGCGGCACCAAAAAACCCTGACCACTTCGACGCCGCCAACCCTGCCAACGAGCGTAAGTGTAACACCTTAACGCAGGCAAAGTAGAGTGCCTTTTTGCCAATACCCTCAAACTCTCCCAAAACAGGTGACCTGAAAGATAGGAGAGCCCCCTGCTCCTCCTGCCACCCCCACACCGAGGGCGAGACAGTTAGAGAGGGGAACACGTATTCACAGTCATCATCCCACTGGTCAGACAGAATACGAGTCTCAGCAAATGCTCTGTGGGGCCCCGGCAGGGAAGCACAGACCTCCTCCACCACCCTAAGCAGCATCCTGGAGGACCGAACTCCCGACGCCTCCCTCAGCCTCCCAACAGACGTGCGCAGCAGATGACCCAGTTTAGTGCACCCCGCCGCCCTCAGGCGGGACCGCAGAGTGGCAGATGACAAAGCAGAACAAACAAAGTCATTGAAGAAGAGGGGTTCCTCAAACAGTCACATCCCTGGTGTACCGACAGCGTCCCTGCACACGGAGAGGACCCGCCATGCTTGGAGAACAGAACGGTAAAAAACTGAGGTACGCGTCCCACCGACGTCCCACTGACGTAGGAGGAACAGATGTTTGTCGTATCCCAAAGCAGCCTCCCTTCTCAGCAGGACACGGGCAGTATCCTGCCAGCTCAAACCCGAGCCATACAACAGTCTCTGAGTGGCCCGCAGCCTGAAGGCCGACACCCGAGCAGCAATGTCCACCAACCCTTGACCTCCTTCGTGAAGAGGCATATACAGCACGGGAGCCCTGATCCAGTGATGACCCGACCAGAAAAAATCCACCAACATCCGCTGCAGCTGCTCAATAAGGCCGTGTGGTGGAGGGAGAACAGACAGTCTGTGCCACAGCGCCGAAGCGGCCAAGTTATTAGCGACCAGAACCCGCCCCCTGTAAGACAACTGGGGCAGCAACCATTGCCATTTGGACAGTCTGGCACACACCTTCTCCACCATGCCCTCCCAATTCTTCTGACAATACCCTTCCGTTCCCAGAAACACACCCAGCACCTTCAACCCCTCCACTCCCCACCGCAAACCATGTGGCAGACGGGGAGCAGCAGCGTCCCGCCACCTCCCCATCAGAACAGCCTCACTCTTCCCCCAATTTACCCTAGCAGCGGTTCCCGTCTCATAAAGCCGTAAACTATCCAATAACTCATCAACATCCGCCTGATTCTTAACAAAAACCGTAATGTCATCTGCATATGCCGAGAGCACCAGAGGAGCACCTTGGTGAAAGCCCGGCAAAACAAGGCCAGACAGCCGGGCCCTGAGGCAACACAAAAGCGGTTCAATAACTATAGAATACAGTTGACCTGAAATGGGGCAGCCCTGTCGTATACCCCGTGTCACGGGGACAGGGCAGGTCAGCCCTCCCCCTACCTTAACCAAAACTGAAGCCCCGTGGTACAGTACCTTAACAAAAGAAATAAACCCGTCACCGAAACCAAACGCCCTCAAAAAGCAGAGAACAAAAACCCGTGGTGAACCCGATCAAACGCCTTTTCTTGATCCAGTGACACAAACCCACAATCCAAGACCCCCATAGTACAAATCAAACATATCTCTCATCAAAAAAAGATTGTCCAAAATAGTTCTATCAGGCACACAATAAGACTGATCCTTGTGAATGATCAAATCCAAAACAGTCTTTAACCTGTTCGCCAACACCTTAGAAAAAAGTTTGTAATCCGCACAAAGAAGTGCGACTGGCCTCCAATTCTGCAACGAAGCTAGATCCCCTTTCTTAGGCAAAAGGGACAGAACAGCACGGCAACACGACGTGGGCAGACACCCAGTCGCGATGCTCTCCTGCAACATTTCCAAAATATCCACCCCAAGAACACCCCAGAAATGTCTATAGAAGTCCACCGGAAGGCCATCGATGCCTGGAGCTTTCCCAGGTGCCATCTGGCGTACTGCCACCGTCAGTTCCTCCAGCGTGATGGAGTCCAGGGCCTCTCGCTCCGAGGCCACCAGCTGGGGGAGATCCTGTAGAAGACCAGCCGCACAGGCCTCGTCACAGTCAGCAACACCGTAGAGAGCCAAATAGAAGTCCCTCGCGTGTCTCCGCATCTCTGCCGCGTCACTCGTCACCTGTCCATCAGGAAGGCGAAGACAGGTCAGCACCTGCTGATGAGCTGTGGTCTTCTCCAGGTTGAAGAAGAAGGAGCTAGGTGCATCCATGTCCCTAATGTTCGCAAAACGTGCCTTCACCATCGCCCCTTTCGTCCTCTCATGCAACAGTGCGCCCAGCGCCGCCTTCTTCCCTTGCAACAGACTATGCCGATCAGGAGCCCCCCCCGCGTGCAGATCAGCTTGAACATTCATAATATCCCTCTCCAACGTTGCAATAGCTACCTTAACCTTAGCCGTGGAATAAGAAGCATACTGCTGACACAAGACCCGAACCTGGGTCTTGCCAGCCTCCCACCACTGACACACCGTCCCGAACATCCCCTTCCGTCCCCTCCAAAATTCCCAAAAGGTCTCAATTAACCCACAAAACGCCCTGTCGAGCAAAAGTTTAGTATTGAATTTCCAGTAAGTGGTGACTCGCGCAGTGTGTGAGTGGAACAATTCCATAGTGACAAGATGGTGATCCGAAAAAACCAACCGGCTGGATACAACTCCTGCACAATCTATTCCGAAACGAGTGTGATATATAAATCCGGTCAAGCCTAGCTGCGGACACCACCCCATCCGAAACCCGAACCCACGTGTACTGTCTGTCTTGAGGATATACAACCCTCCATGTGTCCAATAAACCCACCTCCCGTAAACACCCCGCCAGTGTGGAAGCCGACCGCAAATGCGGCTCCTCACCCACTCGGTCCAGGGACATATCCACCGTACAGTTGAAATCGCCCCCCAGCACCAAACAGTCACCAGGCGCCTGCTGACCCAAAATGGCGCGCACTTGTGTAAACAGTCCCACTCGCTCCGAGCCCTCATTGTGTGCATAAACATTTAAAAACACCATGGTCAACCCCCCAACCCGAGCCCTGACCAGCAGAACCCGCCCCTGAACGACCTCAGTAGTAGACAATACAGTAGCATCAAGTCGAGGTGAAAACAAAACCGCCACTCCAGCACTTAAGTTAGAGCCATGACTCTGATACAACGGTCCCCTCCACCACCGAGCCCAGTCAATCAATCAATCAATCAATCAATTTTTTTATATAGCGCCAAATCACAACAAACAGTTGCCCCAAGGCACTTTATATTGTAAGGCAAGGCCATACAATAATTATGTAAAACCCCAACGGTCAAAACGACCCCCTGTGAGCAAGCACTTCCTTACAGTGGGAAGGAAAAACTCCCTTTTAACAGGAGGAAACCTCCAGCAGAACCAGGCTCAGGGAGGGGCAGTCTTCTGCTGGGACTGGTTGGGGCTGAGGGAGAGAACCAGGAAAAAGACATGCTGTGGAGGGGAGCAGAGATCGATCACTAATGATTAAATGCAGAGTGGTGCATACAGAGCAAAAAGAAAAAGAAACAGTGCATCATGGGAACCCCCCAGCAGACTACGTCTATAGCTGCATTACTTAGGGATGGTTCAGGGTCACCTGATCCAGCCCTAACTATAAGCTTTAGCAAAAAGGAAAGTTTTAAGCCTAATCTTAAAAGTAGAGAGAGTGTCTGTCTCCCTGATCTGAATTGGGAGCTGGTTCCACAGGAGAGGAGCCTGAAAGCTGAAGGCTCTGCCTCCCATTCTACTCTTACAAACCCTAGGAACTACAAGTAAGCCTGCAGTCTGAGAGCGAAGCGCTCTATTGGGGTGATATGGTACTACGAGGTCCCTAAGATAAGATGGGACCTGATTATTCGAAACCTTATAAGTAAGAAGAAGAATTTTAAATTCTATTCTAGAATTAACAGGAAGCCAATGAAGAGAGGCCAATAGGGGTGAGATATGCTCTCTCCTTCTAGTCCCCGTCAGTACTCTAGCTGCAGCATTTTGAATTAACTGAAGGCTTTTTAGGGAACTTTTAGGACAACCTGATAATAATGAATTACAATAATCCAGCCTAGAGGAAATAAATGCATGAATTAGTTTTTCAGCATCACTCTGAGACAAGACCTTTCTGATTTTAGAGATATTGCGTAAATGCAAAAAAGCAGTCCTACATATTTGTTTAATATGCGCTTTGAATGACATATCCTGATCAAAAATGACTCCAAGATTTCTCACAGTATTACTAGAGGTCAGGGTAATGCCATCCACAGTAAGGATCTGGTTAGACACCATGTTTCTAAGATTTGTGGGGCCAAGAACAATAACTTCAGTTTTATCTGAGTTTAAAAGCAGGAAATTAGAGGTCATCCATGTCTTTATGTCTGTAAGACAATCCTGCAGTTTAGCTAATTGGTGTGTGTCCTCTGGCTTCATGGATAGATAAAGCTGGGTATCATCTGCGTAACAATGAAAATTTAAGCAATACCGTCTAATAATACTGCCTAAGGGAAGCATGTATAAAGTGAATAAAATTGGTCCTAGCACAGAACCGTGTGGAACTCCATAATTAACTTTAGTCTGTGAAGAAGATTCCCCATTTACATGAACAAATTGTAATCTATTAGACAAATATGATTCAAACCACCGCAGCGCAGTGCCTTTAATACCTATGGCATGCTCTAATCTCTGTAATAAAATGTTATGGTCAACAGTATCAAAAGCAGCACTGAGGTCTAACAGAACAAGCACAGAGATGAGTCCACTGTCCGAGGCCATAAGAAGATCATTTGTAACCTTCACTAATGCTGTTTCTGTACTATGATGAATTCTAAACCTGACTGAAACTCTTCAAATAGACCATTCCTCTGCAGATGATCAGTTAGCTGTTTTACAACTACCCTTTCAAGAATTTTTGAGAGAAAAGGAAGGTTGGAGATTGGCCTATAATTAGCTAAGATAGCTGGGTCAAGTGATGGCTTTTTAAGTAATGGTTTAATTACTGCCACCTTAAAAGCCTGTGGTACATAGCCAACTAACAAAGATAGATTGATCATATTTAAGATCGAAGCATTAAATAATGGTAGGGCTTCCTTGAGCAGCCTGGTAGGAATGGGGTCTAATAAACATGTTGATGGTTTGGATGAAGTAACTAATGAAAATAACTCAGACAGAACAATCGGAGAGAAAGAGTCTAACCAAATACCGGCATCACTGAAAGCAGCCAAAGATAACGATACATCTTTGGGATGGTTATGAGTAATTTTTTCTCTAATAGTTAAAATTTTGTTAGCAAAGAAAGTCATGAAGTCATTACTAGTTAAAGTTAATGGAATACTCAGCTCAATAGAGCTCTGACTCTTTGTCAGCCTGGCTACAGTGCTGAAAAGAAACCTGGGGTTGTTCTTATTTTCTTCAATTAGTGATGAGTAGAAAGATGTCCTAGCTTTACGGAGGGCTTTTTTTTTATAGAGCAACAGACTCTTTTTCCAGGCTAAGTGAAGATCTTCTAAATTAGTGAGACGCCATTTCCTCTCCAACTTACGGGTTATCTGCTTTAAGCTATGAGTTTGTGAGTTATACCACGGAGTCAGGCACTTCTGATTTAAAGCTCTCTTTTTTAGAGCAGCTAAAGCATCCAAAGTTGTCTTCAATGAGGATGTAAAACTATTGACGAGATACTCTATCTCACTTACAGCGTTTAGGTAGCTACTCTGCACTGTGTTGGTATATGGCATTAGAGAACAAAAAGAAGGAATCATATCCTTAAACCTAGTTACAGTGCTTTCTGAAAGACTTCTAGTGTAATGAAACTTATTCCCCACTGCTGGGTAGTCCATCAGAGTAAATGTAAATGTTATTAAGAAATGATCAGACAGAAGGGAGTTTTCAGGGAATACTGTTAAGTCTTCTATTTCCATACCATAAGTCAGAACAAGATCTAAGATATGATTAAAGTGGTGGGTGGACTCATTTACTTTTTGAGCAAAGCCAATAGAGTCTAATAATAGATTAAATGCAGTGTTGAGGCTGTCATTCTCAGCATCTGTGTGGATGTTTTTTGCGTAACAATTTTCATTGTTACGCAGATGATACCCAGCTTCATCTATCCATGAAGCCAGAGGACACACACCAATTAGCTAAACTGCAGGATTGTCTTACAGACATAAAGACATGGATGACCTCTAATTTCCTGCTTTTAAACTCAGATAAAACTGAAGTTATTGTACTTGGCCCCACAAATCTTAGAAACATGGTGTCTAACCAGATCCTTACTCTGGATGGCATTACCCTGACCTCTAGTAATACTGTGAGAAATCTTGGAGTCATTTTTGATCAGGATATGTCATTCAAAGCGCATATTAAACAAATATGTAGGACTGCTTTTTTGCATTTACGCAATATCTCTAAAATCAGAAAGGTCTTGTCTCAGAGTGATGCTGAAAAACTAATTCATGCATTTATTTCCTCTAGGCTGGACTATTGTAATTCATTATTATCAGGTTGTCCTAAAAGTTCCCTAAAAAGCCTTCAGTTAATTCAAATGCTGCAGCTAGAGTACTGACGGGGACTAGAAGGAGAGAGCATATCTCACCCATATTGGCCTCTCTTCATTGGCTTCCTGTTAATTCTAGAATAGAATTTAAAATTCTTCTTCTTACTTATAAGGTTTTGAATAATCAGGTCCCATCTTATCTTAGGGACCTCGTAGTACCATATCACCCCAATAGAGCGCTTCGCTCTCAGACTGCAGGCTTACTTGTAGTTCCTAGGGTTTGTAAGAGTAGAATGGGAGGCAGAGCCTTCAGCTTTCAGGCTCCTCTCCTGTGGAACCAGCTCCCAATTCAGATCAGGGAGACAGACACCCTCTCTACTTTTAAGATTAGGCTTAAAACTTTCCTTTTTGCTAAAGCTTATAGTTAGGGCTGGATCAGGTGACCCTGAACCATCCCTTACTTATGCTGCTATAGACGTAGACTGCTGGGGGGTTCCCATGATGCACTGTTTCTTTCTCTTTTTGCTCTGTATGCACCAATCTGCATTTAATCATTAGTGATCGATCTCTGCTCCCCTCCACAGCATGTCTTTTTCCTGGTTCTCTCCCTCAGCCCCAACCAGTCCCAGCAGAAGACTGCCCCTCCCTGAGCCTGGTTCTGCTGGAGGTTTCTTCCTGTTAAAAGGGAGTTTTTCCTTCCCACTGTAGCCAAGTGCTTGCTCACAGGGGGTCGTTTTGACCGTTGGGGTTTTACATAATTATTGTATGGCCTTGCCTTACAATATAAAGCGCCTTGGGGCAACTGTTTGTTGTGATTTGGCGCTATATTAAAAAATTGATTGATTGATTGATTGATTGATGTTAAAATCGCCCACTATAATTATCTTATCTGAGCTAAGCACTAAGTCAGACAAAAGGTCTGAAAATTCACAGAGAAACTCACAGTAACGACCAGGTGGACGATAGATAATAACAAATAAAACTGGTTTTTGGGACTTCCAATTTGGATGGACAAGACTAAGAGTCAAGCTTTCAAATGAATTAAAGCTCTGTCTGGGTTTTTGATTAATTAATAAGCTGGAATGGAAGATTGCTGCTAATCCTCCGCCCCGGCCCGTGCTACGAGCATTCTGACAGTTAGTGTGACTCGGGGGTGTTGACTCATTTAAACTAACATATTCATCCTGCTGTAACCAGGTTTCTGTAAGGCAGAATAAATCAATATGTTGATCAATTATTATATCATTTACCAACAGGGACTTAGAAGAGAGAGACCTAATGTTAAATAGACCACATTTAACTGTTTTAGTCTGTGGTGCAGTTGAAGGTGCTATATTATTTTTTCTTTTTGAATTTTTATGCTTAAATAGATTTTTGCTGGTTACTGGTAGTCTGGGAGCAGGCACCGTCTCTACGGGGATGGGGTAATGAGGGGATGGCAGGGGGAGAGAAGCTGCAGAGAGGTGTGTAAGACTACAACTCTGCTTCCTGGTCCCAACCCTGGATAGTCACGGTTTGGAGGATTTAAGAAAACTGGCCAGATTTCTAGAAATGAGAGCTGCTCCATCCAAAGTGGGATGGATGCCGTCTCTCCTAACAAGACCAGGTTTTCCCCAGAAGCTTTGCCAATTATCTATGAAGCCCACCTCATTTTTTGGACACCACTCAGACAGCCAGCAATTCAAGGAGAACATGCGGCTAAACATGTCACTCCCGGTCTGATTGGGGAGGGGCCCAGAGAAAACTACAGAGTCCGACATTGTTTTTGCAAAGTTACACACCGATTTAATGTTAATTTTAGTGACCTCCGATTAGCGTAACCGGGTGTCATTACTGCCGACGTGAATTACAATCTTACCAAATTTACGCTTAGCCTTAGCCAGCAGTTTCAAATTTCCTTCAATGTCGCCTGCTCTGGCCCCCGGAAGACAATTGACTATGGTTGCTGGTGTCGCTAACTTCACATTTCGCAAAACAGAGTCGCCAATAACCAGAGTTTGATCCTCGGCGGGTGTGTCGTCGAGTGGGGGAAAACGGTTAGAGATGTGAACGGGTTGGCGGTGTACACAGGGCTTCTGTTTAGGGCTACGCTTCCTCCTCACAGTCACCCAGTCAGCCTGCTTTCCCGGCTGCTCGGGATCTGCCAGGGGGTAACTAATGGCGGCTAAGCTACCTTGGTCCGCACCGACTACAGGGGCCTGGCTAGCTGTAGAATTTTCCACGCTGCGGAGCCGAGTCTCCAATTCGCCCAGCCTGGCCTCCAAAGCTACGAATAAGCTACACTTATTACAAGCACCGTTACTGCTAAAGGAGGCCGAGGAATAACTAAACATTTCACACCCAGAGCAGAAAAGTGCGGGAGAGACAGGAGAAGCCGCCATGCTAAATCGGCTAAGAGCTAGTAGCTACGCTAAGCTAGCGGATTCCTAAAAACACGCAAAGTGAATAATGTGTAAATAATTTAGAGGTGATTCAGCAGAAGGAGTGCTTTAGTTAAGGCACGTAAAGATTACACTGGGAAACAAATCGTAATCTAGATAACTAGATCAATCTAACTGCGCAGATTAAACAGCTAACAGATACAGAAAAACACCGCTGTGCTCCGGAACAGGAAGTGATACAATACCGCAGTGAGAGCCAACCACCAGTAGAGGCAAGCAAGAGGGGATCACCTCATTACCAACATCAGAGTGAGTCTCCTGCAGAAACAGCACCTGTAACCCCTGCCGCTCAAACAACTCAGAGACCAAAGCCCTCCTCCGGCCGTCCCTGCCGCCATTCATATTCAAGGAGCCCACCTTCAGATACTGCATGGGGACTGAGTAAAAAAAGAACAAAAAGAAAAACAGATAGAAAAGAGAGAACACCCAGTGAAACACAGTCATACTCTATCTGGTGGATTTACGACCCCTACGACCGCGCCCCCGCTTGGGCAAGAGGTCCTTCCCCAAGGCCGTAATATATTTCCTGAGTCTATACCGTTTCTTCTCATCCAACAAGTCCACACCAACAAGCCGCCTCAATACCTTAACAGACTTCACAAATTTCTCCGTATCAGGAAAATAATCCGCAACTCTCACTGATTTACCGAATGATTCATCCAGAAAACTGTTAATGTCCTGCAACGTGTACAGATCGCTGCTGTGGAAAACAGAACCGGCGGTAGACATGCTAGAATCCGAATCATAATCCAGGTCGTCATCAGTCAGACTTTGGCTCAGCAAGGGCTGTGGGTCCCCGAGAGCTGGTACCACCTCTCCAACCATGCCACCCTGTCCAACAGTAACCGAGGACCCAACCGCAGCAGAACCAACAGCATCGGCCACAGAGGGAGGAACAGAAACTCCAACTACATCACCCACACAACCCTCAGCCACCGCAGCATCAGCCACCCCAGATTGTTCAGTTAGCAGCGGCTCAGTAGACATAACAGTATCAGGCACTAAGCTGCCCTGCTGCGGAGGGCCAACCTCCACCTGCCCACCGGGCCCCGCCCCTAAAGCAGACGCCGTCGCGGGGGCACCTAGTCCCGAGGCCGCGGGCCCCGGAACTGGGCCCGACACCGACGCCCCGGGAACGTCGCGTTTGTGCGGACACGCGAAGCGTTTATGACCGACATCCCCACATTCAAAACACTTCATGCTACCAGAACTAGCATAGACCATATAAAAAGAGTCCTCATGTTTGACTCTGAAAGACACGTCCAGAGTCTGAGTCGAACAGTTCAGGAACATAAACACCTGGCGACGGAAGGACAAAACATGGCGAAGTTTCTCGCTCTTACAGCCCAACCCGATCGTGTTAAACCCCCTAGCAAATTTACCAAACCTCTGCAGCTCCTGATTCAGAGCCTCATTCGAAACGAACGGCGGGACCCCGGAAATAATGATCTTGGTAGACGGAGCGTAAAGTGGAGAGGCCTGCAAGTAAGAGTCATTTAGATAAACCCCACTCTCCACTAACTGAGCAGAGAAACGTTCCTCCGACAAAAAAAACCACCACGGCTCTGTTCATTCTGGAAGCAAACATTAAGTTTTCATGGCCGACCTGCTCACCCACCGCCAAAAGAACATCCTCCACCGACACAGCCGGGTCCGGAACCACCCTCACCCCGTGACGGAGCGAGAGGGCCGGCGGCGGCCCCGCCGCCATTCGCACCAAGACCCGCCGCAAAAAAAGTACACAAACAACCACAAATCAATCAAAACAATAAACAACCAACAAACAAACCGAAAAGCAACAAACTCCCGAAAAGGAAGGAAAAAAAATATGGCCACAATATTCAGTGATATGTGTGTGTGTGCACGTGCACATGCATGCATGCTATTTTTTTATTTATGTTGCTTGATTGTGAAATGAGAGAAAGAAAATTAAAATACTGATTTTAATTTTTTATTATTATTATTTTATTTATTTTTTACAAATTCAAACAAAGAAGCACTTGTGCTCCTTTCATGTGTAGTCTGACTTGGTGGAATTTTCTTACAATTGTGTCATGATGTTCTTTTCCTTCTTGTTGTTTTGTTCATGTTTGGCTACACCTTAAATGGTTGGCATGTCATGGTTTCACAAGATTATCTGCGCACAAAAGTAAGTTTCCATAGTTCTCACTCAGCCATTGCTCAAGACAGAAAAGTTGTTACTGTACCATGACAGGAATGTTGTGGTTTTCTTTTATTTAACCGTTGATTATGGTTATACAGTTGGAACAGTATCCAGGTAAATTCTTATTCATGTGTTTCAGAAATTTTTCTGAATTTCTGAAACTGGTTAGGAAAGCACCTGTGACGAATGACTGACATGAACAAGAAAAATCCTGTGCAAATACATTGAGATTGCTCATCTCTCTCCTTGGTTTGATGCCTTCATATCACGGTTCTGAACCTAAATCTTCATGGCCTGCGCTCACGCAATATTGTTCAAATGTTAGAGTTAGAACTGAACTTGGCAAAAAAAAAAATCTCCAGACCACCACCTCCCCCAAAATCATCTATGAAGAATGAATGGATCAACATGATGTTCTTGTAAAACTGTGAGATAGTTCATTCAAGTCAGCCAGTTTTAAAGGCTCATGGTAGTCAGTAGTTGGTCTTTTTTGACTTTCACTCTAAATTATTGTATTTGCTTTTCATTATTTTTGCAGCATCTTTGTTGATGAAAAATTGGTACTACCCAATAATTTTTCACACCGTGTTTATTATCATCCTCTTACTACCACTAATTTAACGTAAAACAAGACATTATTTTTAACCAATTAACAAAAGACTTGATTATGTCATAATATCATGTATGATGATGATTTAGTTGACAAAATGTCAGGAAATACTGGGCAATGAATGGGTGAAACAAAGAAGTATTTTTATGAGTTCCCCATCTATCAAATGTGGTTACAATTCCCAGCAAGGAAAGCAGATAAAAAAAAAAAAAAATCCACTGTTTCCTGCAGACCAAAATGACATCATCACCTCAGTGTTTATCAATTAACTCCAAACCAAAAGGTACTACACTGACAAAACAGTGATTTCTTAATTAATTTAAACTAATTATTTGACTGTACAAACAGCTAATTTTTTTTATTTTAGGTCAGTCAAAAAGTAAATTTTCTTTTGGCCATGATATTCAGTGGTATTCTAATGTATGTGTGTGTGCGCATGCACATGCAAGCATGGTATTTTTTACTGATGTTGCTTAATTGTGAAATGAGAGAGAGAAAAAAGAAAATTAGGTCAGTCAAAAAAAAAAAAAAAAAAATCCATTATAGTCTCCCAGAGATCAAGCTGATCTTGTCTTTAAATTCATTGATGTAACAGACCAAAAACAGAAGAGAACTTCCAGAAGCTTTCTCCTATTTATAAGTTACCTTTAAAGCAAAGATTTCTGTGCATTGGCAAATGGTAAAGAAAGTAGTTCTGTACATGTTCTTTCAAGGTGTCATACAAAATCAGACATATTTTACAGCAAAACCTGACTGAGGTTTTTAAACACATTCACAGTCCAAGAATTCTGAGTGTTCACATACAATTCTATGATATATATGGGGCTATTATTGTAGCAAAAGTATTCGCAAATGTGTATTTCAACCTGTGCGTGTGTAACCAGATCCACAAATGCATATAACAATCTGTGTGTGTGTATATTGGCTGTGTTCTTACACATGACTTTTGCTCCATTCTTGCCGCGTTAGATCTGTAAATGCGTGCAGTGATTTGTGTGTGTGTGTGTGACAACTTGTCTGTGCTGCTGTGGCTACACACCTTCACACCATCAGGGGGCGCAAGCACCAATGATATTGGTCACCCCTCCCATTTTAAGCCTGGCCACCACTTCAAATTAGATGCAATGCCTTCTGGGTACAATGTACTGATAAATAAATATGTCCTTATTCTGCAGCTTGCAATCCTTTATGCTACTGCTGTGGTGAGCATGTTGAAGTTTCTTACAACCTGTGGGTAGTTTTACAATCAGGAGTTCTAAATTGTCTCACAGGGGGGTCCAAAATAAAAGTGTCTTGATGTGAACAACTTTCAGCTTTCCGACAAGCCAATAGATGACAGATAAGGGTTTTCAACTTTTTGGAGCTTGCACATTTCATGAAATCCAAAAAATTGACTCTAAAGTTGAATTTTATGATTATTTTAGAAGAAAAAAAAAAAAGAGTCACTGTATTTGTGAATGCATTGTTAACTCAAAGCACTCGGACAGCGCAAACCTCCGCCAAGGCCAAAGGGTCACTGACTTCACATGGAATACCCTTTGGCAAAGAGACTTATTCCACCTCATTTCACGCCTCTACCGTCAGGTTTCAGATTCAGTGGTTAACCCTCTGGGGTCCGAGGGCATTTTTTTGGACAGTTCACTCGCCTGGCATAAATGTTTTATTATTGCTGTTAACAGCTCTCCCTGCATCCCACAATCAAGTTTTATGTCTCTTTTTTCAGGACAACCTGTACTTTCAAAATATATATGCTATAGTTGTGTTTTATAAGTGTAATAAAGGTTTACAATCAGAAATAAGAAAGGAAAATGTAAAGCGGAAAATAATTTTCCACACACATTTATTCAAAACACACAGCAAACTATAATAAACTAGTAACACATCACTCCTAAAAACAATCTTTGGTGTGTCACGTGAGGTGAACCTGCCCTACGATTGGGTTTTGGAAAACCATGTGACGGTGAACCAATTCCGAATAGATACTCACATTGCTCACGTCATCACACAGCTTCTATGAGGAGTACAAAGATGGTGGACAGTGGCTCGAAGGCGGAGTTAACATTTTCTGCAAAAAAAAAGTAAGTTTCTATCTCATATCATTAAAAAGTTATTTAATTTAGTAAAGCTTGGGCTCAGCCGTCGTATACAACGGCGTCTGCCCCAAAGGGTTAAACCCTTACAGCTTCAGAAAATGTATTTATAAAGACAAACTGCATGAACTACACAAGTTTTTTTTATTTTCTAAAACAAGTTTATTCAATGAGGAGAAACAAATGCTAAATTATTGTTGTGTCATAACTTAATTTTTGTTCAGCCTTTGTGGCCCGTCTTCATGAAGTTAGATGCAAAAATGTTGAAATTGGCCCTATCCTGCAATGATAAAGATTCCTTAAAAAAAATTACAGGATCCGGATCATGTTCCAGATCATTACCAAAATTTAATGACTTCTAAGATACACCCCTGGTAAAAATTTCATTGAAATCTGTTGAGGATTTTTTTGAGTAATCCTGCTAACAAACCAACCAACAAACGTGACCGAAAACATAACCTCCTTGGCAGAGGTAATTATGTATGAAGTACCATTCCACATGGGCAGGTTAATACATGTATAAATTTGGCTGTAGATGCAATCTGCACTGAAGACACGATTAAAACAGCTGAAATTTGAACACTTTTTGTGGTAGCCTTTTCAATTGTTGTTTAAGTTCTCAGCATGACAATTTTCCAACTCGTCAATGCCTTCTAAAAAGGAACAACCCTAGTACATCCACATTGAAAATTTGAAGCCTCTCCATTGAAGTGTTGTCAAGTGGCTTTCACTCAAACATGAGCTGCAATATTGTATAATAGTTTCGGAGAGGACATTATTTTTGACAACAATAAACACTGCAATTACACCCTCTAATAACTTTATTGGGTGAATAAACTGGCAGAATGTTATCTCTAAATGTTTAGCAAACATGAAAACAACAAACATGAAAAAGACTACTAAGCTTGGGTTGCAATGAACTTGTACAGTGAGGAAAATAAGTATTTGAACACCCTGCGGTTTTGCAAGTTCTCCCACTTAGAAATCATGGAGGGGTCTGAAATTTTCATCTTAGGTGGATGTCCACTGTGAGAGACATAATCTAAAAAAAATAATCCGGAAATCACAATGTATGATTTTTTAATAATTTATTTGTATGTTACTGCTGTAAATGAGTATTTGAACACCTGTGAAAATCAATGTTAATATTTGGTACAGTAGCCTTTGTTTGCAATTACAGAGGTCAAACATTTCCTGTAGTTTTTCACCAGGTTTGCACACACTGCAGCGGGGATTTTGGTCCACTCCTCCATACAGATCTTCTCTAGATCTTTCAGGTTTGGAGTTTCAGCTCCCTCCAAAGATTTTCTATTGAGTTCAGGTCCAGAGACTGGCCAGGCCACTCCAGGATCTTGAAATGCTTCTTACGGAGCCCCTCCTTAGTTGCCCTGGCTGTGTGTTTGGGGTCATTGTCATGCTGGAAGACCCAGCCATGACCCATCTTCAATGCTCTTACTGAGGGAAGGAGGTTGTTTGCCAAAACCTCGCAATACATGACCCCATCCATCATCCCTTTGATACGATGCAATCGTCCTGTCCCCTTTGCAGAAGAGCACCCCCAGAGTATGATGTTTCTACCCCCATGCTTCACGGTTGGCATGGTTTTCTTGGGGTTGTTCTCATCCTCTAAACATGGTAAGTGGAGTTGATTCCAAAAAGCTCTATTCTGGTCTCATCTGACCACATGACCTTCTCCCATGCCTCCTCTGGATCATCCAGATGGTCACTGGTAAACTTCAAACGGGCCTGGACATGTGCCGGCTTGAGCAGGGGTCCTTGCTGCCCTGCAGGATTTTAAACCATGACAGCATCATGTGTTACTAATGTAATCTTTGTGACTGTGGTCCCAGCTCCCTTCAGGTCATTGACGAGGTCCTCCTGTGTAGTCCTTGCTGCCCTGCAGGATTTTAAACCATGACAGCATCATGTGTTACTAATGTAATCTTTGTGACTGTGGTCCCAGCTCCCTTCAGGTCATTGACGAGGTCCTCCTGTGTAGTTCTGAGCTTTCTCAGAATCATCCTTACCCCACAAAGTGAGATCTTGCATGGAATCCCAGACCAAGGGAGACTGACAGTCATTTTTTGGTTCTTCCACTTTCTAATAAATAATCATAAGAGTTGTTGTCTTCTACCAAGCTGCTTGCCTGTTGTCCTGTAGTCCATCCCAGCCTTGTGCAGGTCTACAGTTTTGTCCCTGGTGTCCTTAGACAGCTCTTTGGTCTTGGCTATGGTGGACAGGTTGGAGTGTGATTGATTGAGTGTGTGAACAGGTGTCTTTTATACAAATAAGTTCAAACAGGTGCAATTAATACAGGTAAAGAGTGCAGTATTAAGAGGGCTTCTTAAAGAAAAATTAACAGGTCTGTGTGAGCCAGAATTCTTGCTGGTTGGTAGGTGTTCAAATATTTATTTGCAGCAGTAACATACAAATAAATTATTAAAAAAAATCATACATTGTGATTTCTGGATTTTTTTTAGATTATGTCTCTCACAGTGGACATGCACCTAAGATGAAAATTTCAGACCCCTCCATGATTTCTAAGTGGGAGAACTTGCAAAACTGCAGGGTGTTCAAATACTTATTTTCCTCACTGTATACTTGATCAGTCATAAGGTGCTGTGCTTGCCAAGTCAGACACTCGCGTTGAGTGAGTATACAATCCGACTACTCACTTACGTGTCATGTTGTTTCATAATTTAGACATTAAAAGCACCTACGGACATGATTTTAACAAGATCTAAGAAACTTCAACATGTATGAAGAAGTGTTATTGTCTGCTCGACACAAAAACAAAATGGACTAATTTTAACATTATTTTATTTTATTTCTTTGTGGCTGACTGTATCGCCGATACTCAGCTGTGTACAGAGGGATGTTTCTTCACCGTTTAGACCGTTTTGGATCATCTCAGGACGATTTTTTTTTTTCAGATGAATACCACTGAAACTAACAGGTAACAATTTGTATTTACTATGTGTATTTTACTCTGCCAATCAATGCACTAATGGATGTGTTTCGGTTGTTTAGCCACAGGGTTGAAAGCGCGTGAAAAAAGCAGCAGTTTTTTAGTTCATAAATGACGGTGTATCTAATACCAAGATAAATTGTGACTTTTAATACTGTTTTACTGCTTTTGAAAGATGACAGTGTTAGGGATTTTAATTTTTTATTCATTAATTTTTGTGCATTCTTGTGTGTTTGTGATCTTTGAATTTACCCAGCAGCCCCTACGGCGCTTAAAGTGAAACTGGTTTAACAGAAGCCGACAGTGCAATCTGATGTGGCCGCGTCCGAATCAATACAAAAGTTATCGGTTATCTTTAATGAAGATAAATTTTTTAGCAGTTTATCTGTTTATTGTCATAAAAGATAACTTTTCAGTTATCTGATTAATGGTTATCGAAGCTAATTTTTTTGGTTAGCTGTGTCCACCACTGCTTACTTATGATAAGAAATCTAACAAAACATAGGGGAAAGAAAATGTTTTCAAAGACTTGTTTTGTCATTATTGTAAATGTGAAGAGCACATCATGCAGACCTGGTCCTACATGCTAGCACAGACAAACACAAAAAGAACTCAGCACCTCTCTTTTCAATGAGGTGAACATTGGATACTCCATGTCAGAATAAAAGGAGACAGACAGAAAAATGAGCTGAAGGTAGCAACCGATGTAGCCTGCCATACATTGATTAGTTCTGTGTACCATCTTGGTGAAACTGGATTTGACAGACAAAAATGCACCAGTGTCGCAGACCGAATGGTCCGCCCCTAAAAATTGGTCCACCCTGCCTCCACTGTGCATGCGTCATTTTGGAGCTTAGCCACTCCTGTGAGTCTGACTGTCTTCACCCAAAGCGATCAAATGGATTAATGGGATTATTAACCATCAGATGACAGGGTAAAACCTCTTAAATCATTCTAAAGTCAGTTTTAAGCAGAAACAAGGTGATAATCCATGAACCACGGCTAATGACGCATGCGCAGTGAAGGTAGTGTGGACCGATTCTTAGGGGGGACCGTTCGGTTGCCGACACCAGACCAAATGCACAGCGGTGATTAACCACCCAACTGTACCTTGTGTGTGTTACAGAGGAACACAGCTGATAACACAAGGATGAAAACAAAAACAAGCAGGGAGCACCCGTAAGAAGATTAACAACTTACAATGTTTCTATATTAAACACACACACAAGGTACCAGTCAAACTTTGGACACACTTTATCATTCGGTCAAATATATATGCACTGTTGCCTCACAGCAAGAAAGGATGACTTCCCTCCTGGGTCCTTTCTGTGTGGAGTTTGCATATTCTCCACGTGTTTGTGTGGCTTCCACCTATATCCAAAGACATGCAGGTTAGGTGAAACGTAAACTTTAAATTCACTGTTGGTGTGCGTGAATGTGTTTGTCTGTCTATTTATCATATATTACAAAAAAAAAAATCTGGCCTACACTTGTAAACCAGCCCTCATGAGATACAAGAAAAAATAGGGCTGATAAATCATATACTTTTCCTATCAATTTAAACTGAGGCAATAAAATCAGGGTGATATAAAAAAGATTATCTGCGCACAAAAGGAAGTTTCCATAGTTCTCACTCATCCATTGCTCAAAACAGAAAGGCTGTTACTGCACCATGACAGGGATGTTGTGGTTTTCTTTTATTTAACCACTGATTACGAGGTTGTGCCAGAATTCAAGTAGATTCTTATTCGTGTGTTTCAGAAACTTGGCTGAAACTGGTTAGGAAAGTACCTGTGACGAACAACTGACACGAACAAGAAAAATCCCATGCAAATACATTGAGATTGCTCATCTCTATCCTTGGTTTGATGCCTTCATATCATGGTTCTGAACCTAAATCTTCATGGCCTGCACTCATGCAATATTGTTCAAATGTTAGAGTCAGAACTGAACTTGGCAACAAAACAAAACAAAAAACCTTTTATCTTCCCTGCTGCGTTCACCTGGAATAATTTATAGAAGGACCTGAAACTGTCAGTTTATTACAATGGGCCAATTTAAATCAATTTTAAAGAATGGGGGGGCGGGGGCACTCTTGGTCAGTGTAAATGTTTTTAGAGTTTTCATTGAATCACTTTCAAGACTGCACCCATTTAAAAAAAAAAAATCCTGATCTTTTATTGTACATTAGCTGGATATCTGTGTTTTTATTCTTTTATGTTGTATGATGGTGTTTGTTTGTATTATGTGTGCTGCAGTTATTGTTGGCCAGGTCTCACTCACAAAAGAGATTTTCATCTCAATGAGACTTTACCTGGTTAAATAAAGGTAGATTGTGGTTTTAAAGTTTAACTAAATGTATAGTATACAGCAACATAAATATATCAGTACAGTAATACAACAATGTAAGCACCCTAGTGTGTGGTTTTTAGTTTTTAGTGTGAAAACATTTCCAAGTGTTAAAACTAAAAACCTAATTACTTTTTCTAATGTGTGATTTTACAAAAGAACAACAGCACTTTTCCACCTGATGCAAATACTCAAAGCTCTACAATTACATGATTCCTGTCTGATGAAAAATTGTAAAGCGCTTTGAGTGTCTGATGCAGATGGAAAAGCACTATATAAGCGCTATAGTCCATTTATATCATGTGGTCATACGTTTGAATC
Source organism: Thalassophryne amazonica (assembly GCF_902500255.1). Taxonomy (NCBI): domain Eukaryota; kingdom Metazoa; phylum Chordata; class Actinopteri; order Batrachoidiformes; family Batrachoididae; genus Thalassophryne; species Thalassophryne amazonica. The sequence goes on along the minus strand of NC_047107.1, from coordinate 56,685,026 downwards.
TTTAATCTCCAGACCACCACCTCCCCCAAAATCATCTTTGAAGAATGAATGGATCAACGTGATGTTCTTCTAAAATTGTGAGATAGTTCATTCAAAAGTCAGTCAGTTTTAAAGACTCAGGGTAGTCAGTAGTTGCTTTTTGTTATTTTCACTCTAAATTATTGTACTTTTCATTATTTTTCCAGCATGTTTTTTTTTTTTATGAAAAAATGATACTGCCCAATACTTTTTCACACCACTGTGTTTATTATCATCCTCTATCACTAATTTAATATAAAACAAGACATTATTTCTAACACATTAACAAAACACTTCACTTGATAATATCATTATATCATGATTATGATTTAGTTGACAAAATGTCAGGAAATGCTGGGAAATGAATGGCTGAAACAAAGAAGTTGTCAGGATTTCCCTCAAAGCCTGGTTTTAACTCTGTTTTACCAGTGTTGTGTTAGTTTCTCCACCATATGGCACCGTCAGTTTTGTTTCACACCTGGATCAGATGAGTGACTGATTATTGACAGACTATTTAAACTTTCTGTTCATGTATTGCCAGATACTTGTGTGCCGTATTTGTCTGTTGCCTTGCTTGCCTCGTTTTGCCTCACCGGCCACCTTCAATGATCCAGGCAGTCTCCAAGAGGATCAAACCTGAATGCCGCCCTGTGACCTTGACTGCATCTTCCAACTGTGCACTTAAGACTCCGAAGCTTCCCGCAGCAAAAACTCAGGTAACGCTAGCCTCCCCTCTAATTCCCGTATTAGAGCGAACTGTTTTCCTGATGCTCCAGAGGTTTCTGGTACGGCTCCCAAGCGGACCTGGATCCTGGCTCTGACTACTTGCACAGCGACATCACTTTGGAACTCCTCAGCTCTTGGCGTAGAGCGCGTCTCGACTACATGCCAGTTAAGTTCCTCCTCGTCTCAGTGAGATCCCGTTCTCACTCACTCCTGTTTGTGATTGTGCTATGATAAAGAACTGTTCCAAGAACTGCATGAATTCTGATAAACAATTCAAAACCCAGCTGTATCAAGTCCTGCTTAATTGGAACTGCATTACAATGCGCAACACTTGACCTCTGACTTTTTGGATACAAGTTATGAACTATGAACAATTCCTGAACAGTGAACTTTATTTCTTGAGAAGATAACTTTATTTCCTGACATCTGAAACAACCTGTGTTAAAACTTTTATGAACTGTGACTGTTTTGAGGCTCCAGCGAGTGCATTCACTCACCCTGTGTGTCTTTATTCCCCATAGTTCCTGGTCTTGGAGGCAAGCGTTCCACCTGGTCCTGAACCCTTAGTTGATATTATCCTTCAAGACTGACTTGGGATCCTGCAGCTCCCTCATTTCACTGCCAGAAAGTGCTGTACTGCAGGCAACTCAGTACAGCACTTTTACTTAATTTATTATAAATAAATATATTTTCCTTTGTACTCTTCTCCGTGTCCAGCTCCTTGCATTTGGGTCCATTGCCTGTAACGGTTCGGTCCCACTCGAACCGTAGGAGATTTTTTTTTAATGAAAGACGTGCGGGCAGATTGCAGTGTGGGCTTGCAGCCGCCGCGACGCTCCGCCACAGGACAAACACCTCTGTTGGAAGCCTTAAGGACAAGTTGGAACATGTCCAGCTGTTAAACAATTTCTCATATACTCACTCCACTGAAAGCCATCAAAAGCCGCCTGGATTTTACAAATGGTTATCAACACGGAGGTGTTTTTCCTGTGCTGCCGCACCGCGCCGGACCCGTCCGCACGTCTTTCATTAAAAAAATCTCCTTTAACAGTGGAATATCCGGATAAAATGCTGAAACCGACTTCTTCTGAAACTTCTCTGTTTCACACACATATATATATACACACACATACACACACACATATACACACATAAATAAATAAAATAAAATAGGGTGTGGGACCGGGAAAAAGTTGGAAAAATTTTTTGGCCACAATATTCAGTGATATGTGTGTGTGTGCACGTGCACATGCATGCATGCTATTTTTTTTTATTTATGTTGCTTGATTGTGAAATGAGAGAAAGAAAATTAAAATATTGATTTTAATTTTTTATTATTATTATTTTATTTATTTTTTACAAATTCAAACAAGGAAGCAGTTGTGCTCCTTTCATGTGTAGTCTGACTTGGTGGAATTTTCTTACAATTGTGTCATGATGTTCTTTTCCTTCTTGTTGTTTTGTTCATGTTTGGCCACACCTTAAATGGTTGGCATGTCATGGTTTCACAAGATTATCTGCGCACAAAAGTAAGTTTCCATAGTTCTCACTCAGCCATTGCTCAAGACAGAAAAGTTGTTACTGTACCATGACAGGAATGTTGTGGTTTTCATTTATTTAACCGTTGATTATGGTTATACAGGTGGAACAGTATCCAGGTAAATTCTTATTCATGTGTTTCAGAAATTTGTTAGAGTTAGAACTGAACTTTAAGAAATTTCAACTGAACTTGGCAAAAAAAAAAATCTCCAGACCACCACCTCCCCCAAAATCATCTATGAAGAATGAATGGATCAACATGATGTTCTTGTAAAACTGTGAGATAGTTCATTCAAGTCAGCCAGTTTTAAAGGCTCATGGTAGTCAGTAGTTGGTCTTTTTTGACTTTCACTCTAAATTATTGTATTTGCTTTTCATTATTTTTGCAGCATCTTTGTTGATGAAAAATTGGTACTACCCAATAATTTTTCACACCGTGTTTATTATCATCCTCTTACTACCACTAATTTAATGTAAAACAAGACATTATTTTTAACCAATTAACAAAAGACTTGATTATATCATAATATCATGTATGATGATGATTTAGTTGACAAAATGTCAGGAAATACTGGCAAATGAATGGGTGAAACAAAGAAGTATTTTTATGAGTTCCCCATCTATCAAATGTGGTTACAATTCCCAGCAAGGAAAGCAGATAAAAAAAAAAAAAAAATCCACTGTTTCCTGCAGACCAAAATGACATCATCACCTCAGTGTTCATCAATTAACTCCAAACCAAAAGATACTACACTGACAAAACAGTGATTTCTTAATTAATTTAAACTAATTATTTGACTGTACAAACAGCTAATTTTTTTATTTTAGGTCAGTCAAAAAGTAAATTTTCTTTTGGCCATGATATTCAGTGGTATTCTAATGTATGTGTGTGTGCGCGTGCACATGCAAGCATGGTATTTTTTTACTGATGTTGCTTAATTGTGAAATGAGAGAGAGAAAAAAGAAAATTAGGTCAGTCAAAAAAAAAAAAAAAAAAAAAAAATCCATTATAGTCTGCCAGAGATCAAGCTGATCTTGTCTTTAAATTCATTGATGTAACAGACCAAAAACAGAAGAGAACTTCAATTCAATTCAATTTTTTTTTTATATAGCGCCAAATCACAACAAACAGTTGCCCCAAGGCGCCTTATATTGTAAGGCAAGGCCATACAATAATTATGTAAAACCCCAACGGTCAAAACGACCCCCTGTGAGCAAGCACTTGGCTACAGTGGGAAGGAAAAACTCCCTTTTAACAGGAAGAAACCTCCAGCAGAACCAGGCTCAGGGAGGGGCAGTCTTCTGCTGGGACTGGTTGGGGCTGAGGGAGAGAACCAGGAAAAAGACATGCTGTGGAGGGGAGCAGAGATCGATCACTAATGATTAAATGCAGAGTGGTGAAAAGAGAAAGAAACAGTGCATCGTGGGAACCCCCCAGCAGTCTATGTCTATAGCAGCATAACTAAGGGATGGTTCAGGGTCACCTGATCCAGCCCTAACTATAAGCTTTAGCAAAAAGGAAAGTTTTAAGCCTAATCTTAAAAGTAGAGAGGGTGTCTGTCTCCCTGATCTGAATTGGGAGCTGGTTCCACAGGAGAGGAGCCTGAAAGCTGAAGGCTCTGCCTCCCATTCTACTCTTACAAACCCTAGGAACTACAAGTAAGCCTGCAGTCTGAGAGCGAAGCGCTCTATTGGGGTGATATGGTACTACGAGGTCCCTAAGATAAGATGGGACCTGATTATTCAAAACCTTATAAGTAAGAAGAAGAATTTTAAATTCTATTCTAGAGTTAACAGGAAGCCAATGAAGAGAGGCCAATATGGGTGAGATATGCTCTCTCCTTCTAGTCCCCGTTAGTACTCCAGCTGCAGCATTTTGAATTAACTGAAGGCTTTTTAGGGAACTTTTAGGACAACCTGATAATAATGAATTACAATAGTCCAGCCTAGAGGAAATAAATGCATGAATTAGTTTTTCAGCATCACTCTGAGACAAGACCTTTCTAATTTTAGAGATATTGCGTAAATGCAAAAAAGCAGTCCTACATATTTGTTTAATATGCGCTTTGAATGACATATCTTGATCAAAAATGACTCCAAGATTTCTCACAGTATTACTAGAGGTCAGGGTAATGCCATCCAGAGTAAGGATCTGATTAGACACCATGTTTCTAAGATTTGTGGGGCCAAGTACAATAACTTCAGTTTTATCTGAGTTTAAAAGCAGGAAATTAGAGGTCATCCATGTCTTTATGTCTGTAAGACAATCCTGCAGTTTAGCTAATTGGTGTGTGTCCTCTGGCTTCATGGATAGATAAAGCTGGGTATCATCTGCATAACAATGAAAATTTAAACAATACCGTCTAATAATACTGCCTAAGGGAAGCATGTATAAAGTGAATAAAATTGGTCCTAGCACAGAACCGTGTGGAACTCCATAATTAACTTTAGTCTGTGAAGAAGATTCCCCATTTACATGAACAAATTGTAATCTATTAGACAAATATGATTCAAACCACCGCAGCGCAGTGCCTTTAATACCTATGGCATGCTCTAATCTCTGTAATAAAATTTTATGGTCAACAGTATCAAAAGCAGCACTGAGGTCTAACAGAACAAGCACAGAGATGAGTCCACTGTCCGAGGCCATAAGAAGATCATTTGTAACCTTCACTAATGCTGTTTCTGTACTATGATGAATTCTAAAACCTGACTGAAACTCTTCAAATAGACCATTCCTCTGCAGATGATCAGTTAGCTGTTTTACAACTACCCTTTCAAGAATTTTTGAGAGAAAAGGTAGGTTGGAGATTGGCCTATAATTAGCTAAGATAGCTGGGTCAAGTGATGGCTTTTTAAGTAATGGTTTAATTACTGCCACCCTTAAAAGCCTGTGGTACATAGCCAACTAACAAAGACAGATTGATCATATTTAAGATCGAAGCATTAAATAATGGTAGGGCTTCCTTGAGCAGCCTGGTAGGAATGGGGTCTAATAAACATGTTGATGGTTTGGATGAAGTAACTAATGAAAATAACTCAGACAGAACAATCGGAGAGAAAGAGTCTAACCAAATACCGGCATCACTGAAAGCAGCCAAAGATAACGATACATCTTTGGGATGGTTATGAGTAATTTTTTCTCTAATAGTTAAAATTTTGTTAGCAAAGAAAGTCATGAAGTCATTACTAGTTAAAGTTAATGGAATACTCAGCTCAATAGAGCTCTGACTCTTTGTCAGCCTGGCTACAGTGCTGAAAAGAAACCTGGGGTTGTTCTTATTTTCTTCAATTAGTGATGAGTAGAAAGATGTCCTAGCTTTACGGAGGGCTTTTTTATAGAGCAACAGACTCTTTTTCCAGGCTAAGTGAAGATCTTCTAAATTAGTGAGACGCCATTTCCTCTCCAGCTTACGGGTTATCTGCTTTAAGCTACGAGTTTGTGAGTTATACCACGGAGTCAGGCACTTCTGATTTAAAGCTCTCTTTTTCAGAGGAGCTAGAGCATCCAAAGTTGTCTTCAATGAGGATGTAAAACTATTGACGAGATACTCTATCTCACTTACAGAGTTTAGGTAGCTACTCTGCACTGTGTTGTTATATGGCATTAGAGAACATAAAGAAGGAATCTTATCCTTAAACCTAGTTACAGCGCTTTCTGAAAGACTTCTAGTGTAATGAAACTTATTCCCCACTGCTGGGTAGTCCATCAGAGTAAATGTAAATGTTATTAAGAAATGATCAGACAGAAGAGAGTTTTCAGGGAATACTGTTAAGTCTTCTATTTCCATACCATAAGTCAGAACAAGATCTAAGATATGATTAAAGTGGTGGGTGGACTCATTTACATTTTGAGCAAAGCCAATAGAGTCTAATAATAGATTAAATGCAGTGTTGAGGCTGTCATTCTCAGCATCTGTGTGGATGTTAAAATCGCCCACTATAATTATCTTATCTGAGCTAAGCACTAAGTCAGACAAAAGGTCTGAAAATTCACAGAGAAACTCACAGTAACGACCAGGTGGACGATAGATAATAACAAATAAAACTGTTTTTTTGGGACTTCCAATTTGGATGGACAAGACTAAGAGTCAAGCTTTCAAATGAATTAAACCTCTGTCTGGGTTTTTGATTAATTAATAAGCTGGAATGGAAGATTGCTGCTAATCCTCCGCCCCGGCCCGTGCTACGAGCATTCTGACAGTTAGTGTGACTCGGGGGTGTTGACTCATTTAAACTAACATATTCATCCTGCTGTAACCAGGTTTCTGTAAGGCAGAATAAATCAATATGTTGATCAATTATTATATCATTTACCAACAGGGACTTAGAAGAGAGAGACCTAATGTTTAATAGACCACATTTAACTGTTTTAGTCTGTGGTGCAGTTGAAGGTGCTATATTATTTTTTCTTTTTGAATTTTTATGCTTAAATAGATTTTTGCTGGTTGTTGGTGGTATGGGAGCAGGCACCGTCTCTACAGGGATGGGGTAATGAGGGGATGGTAGGGGGAGAGAAGCTGCAGAGAGGTGTGTAAGACTACAACTCTGCTTCCTGGTCCCAACCCTGGATAGTCACGGTTTGGAGGATTTAAGAAAACTGGCCAGAGTTCTAGAAATGAGAGCTGCTCCATCCAAAGTGGGATGGATGCCGTCTCTCCTAACAAGACCAGGTTTTCCCCAGAAGCTTTGCCAATTATCTATGAAGCCCACCTCATTTTTTGGACACCACTCAGACAGCCAGCAATTCAAGGAGAACATGCGGCTAAACATGTCACTCCCGGTCCGATTGGGGAGGGGCCCAGAGAAAACTACAGAGTCCGACATTATTTTTGCAAAGTTACACACCGATTCAATGTTAATTTTAGTGACCTCCGATTGGCGTAACCGGGTGTCATTACTGCCGACGTGAATTACAATCTTACCAAATTTACGCTTAGCCTTAGCCAGCAGTTTCAAATTTCCTTCAATGTCGCCTGCTCTGGCCCCCAGAAGACAATTGACTATGGTTGCTGGTGTCGCTAACTTCACATTTCTCAAAACAGAGTCGCCAATAACCAGAGTTTGATCCTCGGTGGGTGTGTCGCCGAGTGGGGAAAAACGGTTAGAAATGTGAACGGGTTGGCGGTGTACACGGGGCTTCTGTTTAGAACTACGCTTCCTCCTCACAGTCACCCAGTCGGCCTGCTTTCCCGGCTGCTCGGGATCTGCCAGGGGGAAACTAACGGCGGCTAAGCTACCTTGGTCCGCACCGACTATAGGGGCCTGGCTAGCTGTAGAATTTTCCACGGTGCGGAGCCGAGTCTCCAATTCGCCCAGCCTGGCCTCCAAAGCTACGAATAAGCTACACTTATTACAAGTACCATTACTGCTAAAGGAGGCCGAGGAATAACTAAACATTTCACACCCAGAGCAGAAAAGTGCAGGAGGGACAGGAGAAGCCGCCATGCTAAACCGGCTAAGAGCTAGTAGCTGCGCTAAGCTAGCGGATTCCTAAAAACACGCAAAGTGAATAATGTGTAAATAATTTAGAGGTGATTCAGCAGAAGGAGTGCTTTAGTTAAGGCACGTGAAGATTACACTGTGAAACAAATCGTAATTTTGATAACTAGATCAATCTAACTGCGCAGATTAAACAGCTAACAGATACAGCAAAACACCGCTGTGCTCCGGAACAGGAAGTGATACAATACCGCAGTGAGAGCCAACCACCAGTAGAGGCAATGGTATGAGGCTTCCAGAAGCTTTCTCCTATGTATAAGTTACCTTTAAAGCAAAGATTTCTGTGCATTGGCAAATGGTAAAGAAAGTAGTTCTGTACATGTTCTTTCAAGGTGTCATACAAAATCAGACATATTTTACAGTAAAACCTGACTGAGGTTTTTAAACACATTCACAGTCCAAGAATTCTGAGTGTTCACATACAATTCTATGATATATATGGGGCTATTATTGTAGCAAAAGTATTCGCAAATGTGTATTTCAACCTGTGCGTGTGTAACCAGATCCACAAATGCATATAACAATCTGTGTGTGTGTATATTGGCTGTGTTCTTACACATGACTTTTGCTCCATTCTTGCCGCGTTAGATCTGTAAATGCGTGCAGTGATTTGTGTGTGTGTGTGAAAACTTGTCTGTGCTGCTGTGGCTACACACCTTCACACCATCAGGGGGCGCAAGCACCAATGATATTGGTCACCCCTCCCATTTTAAGCCTGGCCACCACTTCAAATTAGATGCAATGCCTTCTGGGTACAATGTACTGATAAATAAATATGTCCTTATTCTGCAGCTTGCAATGCTTTATGCTACTGCTGTGGTGAGCATGTTGAAGTTTCTTACAACCTGTGGGTAGTTTTACAATCAGGAGTTCTAAATTGTCTCACAGGGGGGTCCAAAATAAAAGTGTCTTGATGTGAACAACTTTCAGCTTTCCGACAAGCCAATAGATGACAGATAAGGGTTTTCAACTTTTTGGAGCTTGCACATTTCATGACATCCAAAAAATTGACTCTAAAGTTGAATTTTATGATTATTTTAGAAGAAAAAAAAAAAAAGAGTCACTGTATTTGTGAATGCATTGTTAACTCAAAGCACTCGGACAGCGCAAACCTCTGCCAAGGCCAAAGGGTCACTGACTTCACATGGAATACCCTTTGGCAAAGAGACTTATTCCACGTCATTTCACGCCTCTACCGTCAGGTTTCAGATTCAGTGTTCGAGGGCATTTTTTTGGACAGTTCACTCGCCTGACAATGTTTTATTATTGCTGTTAACAGCTCTCCCTGCATCCCACAATCAAGTTTTATGTCTCTTTTTTCAGGACAACCTGTACTTTCAAAATATATATGCTATAGTTGTGTTTTATAAGTGTAATAAAGGTTTACAATCAGAAATAAGAAAGGAAAATGTAAAGCGGAAAATAATTTTCCACACACATTTATTCAAAACACACAGCAAACTATAATAAACTAGTAACACATCACTCCTAAAAACAATCTTTGGTTTGTCACGTGAGGTGAACCTGCCCTACGATTGGGTTTTGGAAAACCATGTCACGGTGAACCAATTCCGAATAGATACTCACATTGCTCACGTCATCACACAGCTTCTATGAGGAGTACAAAGATGGTGGACAGTGGCTCGAAGGTCCGCGGAGTTAACTTTTTCTGCAAAAAAAAAAGTAAGTTTCTATCTCATATCATTAAAAAGTTATTTAATTTAGTAAAGCTTGGGCTCATCCGTCGTATACAACGGCGTCTGCCCCAAAGGGTTAAACCCTTACAGCTTCAGAAAATGTATTTAATGTATTTATTTTCCAACTCCTCAATGCCTTCTAAAAAGGAACAACCCTAGTACATCCACATTGAAAATTTGAAGCCTCTCCATTGAAATGTTGTCAAGTGGCTTTCACTCAAACATGAGCTGCAATATTGTATAATAGTTTCGGAGAGGACATTATTTTTGACAACAATAAACACTGCAATTACACCCTCTAATAACTTTATTGGGCGAATAAACTGGCAGCATGTTATCTCTAAATGTTTAGCAAACATGAAAACAACAAACATGAAAAAGACTACAAAGCTTGGGTTGCAATGAACTTGTACAGTGAGGAAAATAAGTATTTGAACACCCTGCGGTTTTGCAAGTTCTCCCACTTAGAAATCATGGAGGGGTCTGAAATTTTCATCTTAGGTGGATGTCCACTGTGAGAGACATAATCTAAAAAAAAAAAAAAATCCGGAAATCACAATGTATGATTTTTTAATAATTTATTTGTATGTTACTGCTGTAAATAAGTATTTGTATAATCAATGTTAATATTTGGTACAGTAGCCTTTGTTTGCAATTACAGAGGTCAAACATTTCCTGTAGTGTTTCACCAGGTTTGCACACACTGCAGCGGGGATTTTGGTCCACTCCTCCATACAGATCTTCTCTAGATCTTTCAGGTTTGGAGTTTCAGCTCCCTCCAAAGATTTTCCTATTGAGTTCAGGTCCAGAGACTGGCCAGGCCACTCCAGGATCTTGAAATGCTTCTTACGGAGCCCCTCCTTAGTTGCCCTGGCTGTGTGTTTGGGGTCATTGTCATGCTGGAAGACCCAGCCATGACCCATCTTCAATGCTCTTTCTGAGGGAAGGAGGTTGTTTGCCAAAACCTCGCAATACATGACCCCATCCATCCTCCCTTCGATACGATGCAATCGTCCTGTCCCCTTTGCAGAAGAGCACCCCCAGAGTATGATGTTTCCACCCTCATGCTTCACGGTTGGCATGGTTTTCTTGAGGTTGTTCTCATCCTCTAAACATGGTAAGTGGAGTTGATTCCAAAAAGCTCTATTCTGGTCTCATCTGACCACATGACCTTCTCCCATGCCTCCTCTGGATCATCCAGATGGTCACTGGTAAACTTCAAACGGGCCTGGACATGTGCCGGCTTGAGCAGGGGTCCTTGCTGCCCTGCAGGATTTTAAACCATGACAGCATCATGTGTTACTAATGTAATCTTTGTGACTGTGGTCCCAGCTCCCTTCAGGTCATTGACGAGGTCCTCCTGTGTAGTTCTGAGCTTTCTCAGAATCATCCTTACCCCACAAAGTGAGATCTTGCATGGAATCCCAGACCGAGGGAGACTGACAGTCATTTTTTGGTTCTTTCACTTTCTAATAAATAATCATAGCAGTTGTGGTCTTCTACCAAGCTGCTTGCCTGTTGTCCTGTAGTCCATCCCAGCCTTGTGCAGGTCTACAGTTTTGTCCCTGGTGTCCTTAGACAGCTCTTTGGTCTTGAGGTGGACAGGTTGGAGTGTGATTAATTGAGTGTGTGAACAGGTGTCTTTTATACAAATAAGTTCAAACAGGTGCAATTAATACAGGTAAAGAGTGCAGTATTAAGAGGGCTTCTTAATGAAAAATTAACAGGTCTGTGTGAGCCAGAATTCTTGCTGGTTGGTAGGTGTTCAAATATTTATTTGCAGCAGTAACATACAAATAAATTATTTAAAAAAAATCATACATTGTGATTTCTGGATTTTTTTTAGATTATGTCTCTCACAGTGGACATGCACCTAAGATGAAAATTTCAGACCCCTCCATGATTTCTAAGTGGGAGAACTTGCAAAACCACAGGGTGTTCAAATACTTATTTTCCTCACTGTATACTTGATCAGTCATAAGGTGCTGTGCTTGCCAAGTCAGACACTCGCGTTGAGTGAGTATACAATCCGACTACTCACTTACGTGTCATGTTGTTTCATAATTTAGACATTAAAAGCACCTACGGACATGATTTTAACAAGATCTAAGAAACTTCAACATGTATGAAGAAGTGTTATTGTCTGCTCGACACAAAAACAAAATGGACTAATTTTAACATTATTTTATTTTATTTCTTTGTGGCTGACTGTATCGCCGATACTCAGCTGTGTACAGAGGGATGTTTCTTCACCGTTTAGACCATTTTGGATAATCTCAGGACGATTTTTTTTTTCAGATGAATACCACTGAAACTAACAGGTAAGAATTTGTATTTACTATGTGTATTTTACTCTGCCAATCAATGCATTAATGGACGTATTTCTGTTGTTTAGCCACAGGGTTGAAAGAGCGTGAAAAAAGCAGCAGTTTTTTAGTTCATAAATGACGGTGTATCTAATACCAAGATAAATTGTGACTTTTAATACTGTTTTACTGCTTTTGAAAGATGACAGTGTTAGGGATTTTAATTTTTTATTCATTAATTTTTCGTGCATTCTTGTGTGTTTGTGATCTTTGAATTTACCCAGCAGCCCCTACGGCGCTTAAAGTGAAACTGGTTTAACAGAAGCCGACAGTGTAATCTGATGTGGCCGCATCCGAATCAATACAAAAGTTATCGGTTATCTTTAATGAAGATAAATTTTTTAGCAGTTTATCTGTTTATCGTCATAAAAGATAACTTTTCAGTTATCTGATTAATGGTTATCGAAGCTAATTTTTTGGTTAGCTGTGTCCACCACTGCTTACTTATGATAAGAAATCTAACAAAACATAGGGGAAAGAAAATGTTTTCAAAGACTTGTTTTGTCATTATTGTAAATGTGAAGAGCACATCATGCAGACCTGGTCCTACATGCTAGCACAGACAAACACAAAAAGAACTCAGCACCTCTCTTTTCAATGAGGTGAACATTGGATACTCCATGTCAGAATAAAAGGAGACAGACAGAAAAATGAGCTGAAGGTAGTAACCGATGTAGCCTGCCATACATTGATTAGTTCTGTGTACCATCTTGGTGAAACTGGATTTGACAGACAAAGATGCACCAGTGTCGCAGACCGAACGGTCCGCCCCTAAAAATTGGTCCACCCTGCCTCCACTGTGCATGCGTCATTTTGGAGCTTAGCCACTCCTGTGAGTCTGACTGTCTTCACCCAAAGCGATCAAATGGATTAATGGGATTATTAACCATCAGATGACAGGGTAAAACCTCTTAAATCATTCTAAAGTCAGTTTTAAGCAGAAACAAGGTGATAATCCATGAACCACGGCTAATGACGCATGCGCAGTGAAGGTAGTGTGGACCGATTCTTAGGGGGGACCGTTCGGTTGCCGACACCAGACCAAATGCACAGCGGTGATTAACCACCCAGCTGTACCTTGTGTGTGTTACAGAGGAACAGAGCTGATAACACAAGGATGAAAACAAAAACAAGCAGGGAGCACCCGTAAGAAGATTAACAACTTACAATGTTTCTATATTAAACACACACACAAGGTACCAGTCAAACTTTGGACACACTTTATCATTCGGTCAAATATATATGCACTGTTGCCTCACAGCAAGAAAGGATGACTTCCCTCCTGGGTCCTTTCTGTGTGGAGTTTGCATATTCTCCACGTGTTTGTGTGGCTTCCACCTATATCCAAAGACATGCAGGTTAGGTGAAACGTAAACTTTAAATTCACTGTTGGTGTGCGTGAATGTGTTTGTCTGTCTATTTATCATATATTACAAAAAAAAAATCTGGCCTACACTTGTAAACCAGCCCTCATGAGATACAAGAAAAAATAGGGCTGATAAATCATATACTTTTCCTATCAATTTAAACTGAGGCAATAAAATCAGGGTGATATAAAAAAGATTATCTGTGCACAAAAGGAAGTTTCCATAGTTCTCACTCATCCATTGCTCAAAACAGAAAGGCTGTTACTGCACCATGACAGGGATGTTGTGGTTTTCTTTTATTTAACCACTGATTACGGGGTTGTGCCAGAATTCAAGTAGATTCTTATTCGTGTGTTTCAGAAACTTGGCTGAAACTGGTTAGGAAAGTACCTGTGACGAACAACTGACACGAACAAGAAAAATCCCATGCAAATACATTAAGATTGCTCATCTCTATCCTTGGTTTGATGCCTTCATATCATGGTTCTGAACCTAAATCTTCATGGCCTGCACTCATGCAATATTGTTGAAATGTTAAGAGTCAGAACTGAACTTGGCAACAAAACAAAACAAAACAAAAAAACCTTTTATCTTCCCTGCTGCATTCACCTGGAATAATTTATAGAAGGACCTGAAACTGTCAGTTTATTACAATGGGCCAATTTAAATCAATTTTAAAGAATGGGGGGGCGGGGGCACTCTTGGTCAGTGTAAATGTTTTTAGAGTTTTCATTGAATCACTTTCAAGACTGCACCCATTTAAAAAAAAAAAAAATCCTGATCTTTTATTGTACATTAACTGGATATCTGTGTTTTTATTCTTTTATGTTGTATGATGGTGTTTGTTTGTATTATGTGTGCTGCAGTTACTGTTGGCCAGGTCTCACTCACAAAAGAGATTTTCATCTCAGTGAGACTTTACCTGGTTAAATAAAGGTAGATTGTGGTTTTAAAGTTTAACTAAATGTATAGTATACAGCAACATAAATATATCAGTACAGTAATACAACAATGTAAGCACCCTAGTGTGTGGTTTTTAGTTTTTAGTGTGAAAACATTTCCAAGTGTTAAAACTAAAAACCTAATTACTTTTTCTAATGTGTGATTTTACAAAAGAACAACAGCACTTTTCCACCTGATGCAAATACTCAAAGCTCTACAATTACATGATTCCTGTCTGATGCAAAATTGTAAAGCGCTTTGAGTGTCTGATGCAGATAGAAAAGCACTATATAAGCGCAATAGTCCATTTATATCATGTGGTCATACGTTTGAATCTTTAATCTCCAGACCACCACCTCCCCCAAAATCATCTCTGAAGAATGAATGGATCAACGTGATGTTCTTCTAAAACTGTGAGATAGTTCATTCAAAAGTCAGTTTTAAAGACTCAGGTTAGTCAGTAGTTGCTTTTTTTTTACTTTCACTCTAAATTATTGTACTTTTCATTATTTTTGCAGCATGTTTTTTTTTTTTTTTTTTTATGAAAAAAATGATACTGCCCAATACTTTTTCACACCACTGTGTTTATTATCATCCTCTATCACTAATTTAATATAAAACAAGACATTATTTCTAACACATTAACAAAACACTTCACTTGATAATATCATTATATCATGATTATGATTTAGTTGACAAAATGTCAGGAAATGCTGGGAAATGAATGGCTGAAACAAAGAAGTTGTCAGGATTTCCCTCAAAGCCTGGTTTTAACTCTGTTTTACCAGTGTTGTGTTAGTTTCTCCACCATATGGCACCGTCAGTTTTGTTTCACACCTGGATCAGATGAGTGACTGATTATTGACAGACTATTTAAACTTTCTGTTCATGTATTGCCAGATACTTGTGTGCCGTATTTGTCTGTTGCCTTGCTTGCCTCGTTTTGCCTCACCGGCCACCTTCAATGATCCAGGCAGTCTCCAAGAGGATCAAACCTGAATGCCGCCCTGTGACCTTGACTGCATCTTCCAACTGTGCACTTAAGACTCTGAAGCTTCCCGCAGCAAACGCTAGCCTCCCCTCTAATTCCCGTATTAGAGCAAACGGTTTTCCTAATGCTCCAGAGGTTTCTGGTACGGCTCCCAAGCGGACCTGGATCCTGGCTCTGACTACTTGCACAGCAACATCACTTTGGAACTCCTCAGCTCTTGGCGTAGAGCGCGTCTCGACTACATGCCAGTTAAGTTCCTCCTCGTCTCAGTGAGATCCCGTTCTCACTCACTCCTGTTTGTGATTGTGCTATGATAAAGAACTGTTCCAAGAACTGCATGAATTCTGATAAACAATTCAAAACCCAGCTGTATCAAGTCCTGCTTAATTGGAACTGCATTACAATGCGCAACACTTGACCTCTGACTTTTTGGATACAAGTTATGAACTATGAACAATTCCTGAACAGTGAACTTTATTTCTTGAGAAGATAACTTTATTTCCTGACATCTGAAACAACCTGTGTTAAAACTTTTATGAACTGTGACTGTTTTGAGGCTCCAGCGAGTGCATTCACTCACCCTGTGTGTCTTTATTCCCCATAGTTCCTGGTCTTGGAGGCAAGCGTTCCACCTGGTCCTGAACCCTTAGTTGATATTATCCTTCAAGACTGACTTGGGATCCTGCAGCTCCCTCATTTCACTGCCAGAAAGTGCTGTACTGCAGGCAACTCAGTACAGCACTTTTACTTAATTTATTATAAATAAATATATTTTCCTTTGTACTCTTCTCCGTGTCCAGCTCCTTGCATTTGGGTCCATTGCCTGTAACGGTTCGGTCCCACTCGAACCGTAGGAGATTTTTTTTTAATGAAAGACGTGCGGGCAGATTGCAGCGTGGGCTCGCAGCCGCCGCGACGCTCCGCCACAGGACAAACACCTCTGTTGGAAGCCTTAAGGACAAGTTGGAACATGTCCAGCTGTTAAACAATTTCTCATATACTCACTCCACTGAAAGCCATCAAAAGCCGCCTGGATTTTACAAATGGTTATCAACACGGAGGTGTTTTTCCTGTGCTCCTTGCATTTGGGTCCATTGCCTGCAACGGTTCAGTCCCACTCGAACCTCTGTCCATAACAGACACATTTTTATGAGTTCCCCATCTTTCAAATACGGTTACAATTCCCAGCAAGGAAAGTAGTTAAAAAAATCCACTGTTTCCTGCAGACCAAAGTGACATCATCACCTCATGTGTTTATCAATTAACTCCAAACCAAAAGATACTGCAGTCACAAAACAGTGATTTCTTAATTAATTTAACAAAGCATAAAGCATTGTAATCTGCAGAATAAGGGCACATTTAGTTATCAGTACATTTTACCCAGAATGCATTGCATCCAACTTGAAGTGGTGGAAAGGCTTTAAACGGGAGGGGTGACCGATATTAGTGTGCTCTGATAGAGAGAGCGGCGACATGACGAGTCGAAAAAAATCCGTCACGTGACTCATCTTGAGTTCAAAATAGCGTTCACTGTTAATCTGTCTGCATGTAAATCCAGCTATTTTATTTATTTATTCGCTGAAAATGCCGGGTTTCTGTGCATTTGGAGGCACAAACAGACACAGCAAGGGCTTCAAGATGTACAGATTCCCTTCAGAGTCAAACAGAAGAAACATTTGGGGAAAAAAAGTCAGCTGTGTAGGATGGAAGCAACTTCATCATCAAAGCTTTGAGAGGTAAACTGATTGTTCAGTCCCATGTACAGTAAAACTCACCTAAACCATCACTGTATAAACAAAATATTTGCAGTCACCGGACAAAAAAAGTCCAAACGTTTTTGTACTGTTTTCCATGTAATAAACACTGTATATAACATTTTTTGTACAATGGATTTTCGCTCCATTGATGGATAAAATGTCCCGTCCGATCACACTCTATTTCCATTAAAAACCCCTCGCATATGGGACCTGAGTCATTTCTGTGACCGTTTATTTTTTTCACACCGTGTTCAGACTCGGAGCCGCAGCCTGATGTGCACCTGTTAAATCAGACAGAAAAGGCTGTGATTTGACACTTTTCTGCTTTCAAGCTTTCATCTCCCATCATATTTTAATAGTTTCTGCAGTGCGCACGCTGATTACAAATGGATCAGAAAAGTCTGCAACTTTACAGCACAAAGTCGGTAAAAGAGAAAATTGTACAGCTTACCTTTGCAGGTAATAGTAGTACGTGCATGTGCTAGTTTGTACACGTATTATTCGAGCGGTGCACGTACTTTTATACTATACTTGCACTGGTGCAAGTAACTTTATCCAAGTTTTATCAACTATAAGCACCAGTAGAATCAATCAATCAATCAATCAATCAATTTTTTTTTTATATAGCGCCAAATCACAACAAACAGTTGCCCCAAGGCGCTTTATATTGTAAGGCAAGGCCATACAATAATTATGTAAAACCCCAACAGTCAAAACGACCCCCTGTGAGCAAGCACTTGGCTACAGTGGGAAGGAAAAACTCCCTTTTAACAGGAAGAAACCTCCAGCAGAACCAGGCTCAGGGAGGGGCAGTCTTCTGCTGGGACTGGTTGGGGCTGAGGGAGAGAACCAGGAAAAAGACATGCTGTGGAGGGGAGCAGAGATTGATCACTAATGATTAAATGCAGAGTGGTGCATACAGAGCAAAAAGAGAAAGAAACAGTGCATCATGGGAACCCCCCAGCAGTCTACGTCTATAGCAGCATAACTAAGGGATGGTTCAGGGTCACCTGATCCAGCCCTAACTATAAGCTTTAGCAAAAAGGAAAGTTTTAAGCCTAATCTTAAAAGTAGAGAGGGTGTCTGTCTCCCTGATCTGAATTGGGAGCTGGTTCCACAGGAGAGGAGCCTGAAAGCTGAAGGCTCTGCCTCCCATTCTACTCTTACAAACCCTAGGAACTACAAGTAAGCCTGCAGTCTGAGAGCGAAGCGCTCTATTGGGGTGATATGGTACTACGAGGTCCCTAAGATAAGATGGGACCTGATTATTCAAAACCTTATAAGTAAGAAGAAGAATTTTAAATTCTATTCTAGAATTAACAGGAAGCCAATGAAGAGAGGCCAATATGGGTGAGATATGCTCTCTCCTTCTAGTCCCCGTTAGTACTCTAGCTGCAGCATTTTGAATTAACTGAAGGCTTTTTAGGGAACTTTTAGAACAACCTGATAATAATGAATTACAATAGTCCAGCCTAGAGGAAATAAATGCATGAATTAGTTTTTCAGCATCACTCTGAGACAAGACCTTTCTAATTTTAGAGATATTGCGTAAATGCAAAAAAGCAGTCCTACATATTTGTTTAATACGCACTTTGAATGACATATCCTGATCAAAAATGACTCCAAGATTTCTCACAGTATTACTATAGGTCAGGGTAATGCCATCCAGAGTAAGGATCTGGTTAGACACCATGTTTCTAAGATTTGTGGGGCCAAGTACAATAACTTCAGTTTTATCTGAGTTTAAAAGCAGGAAATTAGAGGTCATCCATGTCTTTATGTCTGTAAGACAATCCTGCAGTTTAGCTAATTGGTG
Organism: Thalassophryne amazonica; assembly: GCF_902500255.1. NCBI lineage: Eukaryota > Metazoa > Chordata > Actinopteri > Batrachoidiformes > Batrachoididae > Thalassophryne > Thalassophryne amazonica. The sequence continues at coordinate 56,666,305 of NC_047107.1, read as the reverse complement.
TGTGTCCTCTGGCTTCATGGATAGATAAAGCTGGGTATCATCTGCGTAACAATGAAAATTTAAGCAATACCGTCTAATAATACTGCCTAAGGGAAGCATGTATAAAGTGAATAAAATTGGTCCTAGCACAGAACCTTGTGGAACTCCATAATTAACTTTAGTCTGTGAAGAAGATTCCCCATTTACATGAACAAATTGTAATCTATTAGACAAATATGATTCAAACCACCGCAGCGCAGTGCCTTTAATACCTATGGCATGCTCTAATCTCTGTAATAAAATTTTATGGTCAACAGTATCAAAAGCAGCACTGAGGTCTAACAGAACAAGCACAGAGATGAGTCCACTGTCCGAGGCCATAAGAAGATCATTTGTAACCTTCACTAATGCTGTTTCTGTACTATGAATTCTAAAACCTGACTGAAACTCTTCAAATGAATGAATGAAACAATAAAGGACTAAATAAGGAAAAAAAACAATTTCCAGTGTGTTGTCTTCGTCTTCCCTGCGTTTTATGACTCACACACAGAGAGTTGCTGTGCTCCATTTGTTGTGTTCGTGCGCGCACATGTAAACAAAGAAAAGAAAAAAAAAACTGACTGGCTGCAGTTCTCGCTCTCTCTCCCCCTCAAACTCTGTCATCATTGTGTTATAAACCAGTCACCATTTTTTTTATTATACATCTGTGTAGTTAATAAAATTATCTTCACGACAGTTAGTTTGTGCGCGCATGTAAAAAAAAACAAAAAACTTTACGGAACCCGAGAGAGGTCACTTAAAGTGATATTTTTCTGGCCATGATAATCTGTGCGCACGTTTTCCTTTAACTGAGCACACAAATGAATAAAACGTGCTCTCAAATTAATAAAACGTTTTATTAATTCGAGGGCTCAATTAAAGGAAAACGTGCACACAAATGATCACAGCCAGGAAAACGTGCACACGTTTTCATTTAATTGAGCCCTCGAATTAATAAAACGTGCGCACGTTTTCCTTTCATTCAAAATGAACTCCATAATATGACCTAAATTGTCATACTCACGACGGGGAGACGCTTCGCCCTCAGCGTCCTTTTTAATGTGCTTAAACTCCAGATGATGCCATGCTGGGCAGCTGGAGTTCTCTGTATGTACTTGTGCGCCCAAACCATGATGATATACCCTGACCAGATCCATTTCTAATGGGGAAATGTATTACACTGTCTCCTGGTTTGTTGGCTAATAGCCAACAATTATGTGTCAAGACAATATTGAGTGCACGTTTTACAAATTGTGGCCACGTTTAAGTAGATTGTGTCCTTGTTTTACTCAAACAATGCTTAAAACGTGCACATAATATCATAAAACGTGCGCACAATATAATAAAATGTGCACACATTCTCTCCACAATGCAAAACGTTTTGCGATGACACTTCCAGGGCTCTGTAGTTCCTCGCTCTCTCTCCCCTCAACCTCTGTCATAATTGTGTTATAAAGCAGTCACCATTTGTTTTATTATACATCTGTGTAGTTAATAAATAAAATAATCTTCACGGACAATTCATTCGCACATGCATGTGAAAAAAAAAAACTGAGGGGAGAGCAGCAGCAGCAGCAGCAGCGGCAAGCTCTCCCCAGAGAGGAAGAGTCTGACACATCAGAGGAGGAATTTTAAGGTTGATATAAGACTGACTTTTGGTTATGCAAGTAACTTTTTTTTGGTGCAAGTAATTTTTTTGTTACTAGCATCAGTCCAAGTAGGTTAAAAAATGTATTTCGACCCCTGCTTTGATTTGGAGGAGATGATTGTAGAAAGAAAAGATTGTTGAGGGACAAATTAATCCAGAACAAAGCATAATCCAGAGATGGAGAACTTTAAAGCTGTCACACGTCATTGCATAACACGGAGTTACAGAGCTGCAGCTACATAAATCAGGCTTTAAATTAATTAAATAGCTCATCATGAATTGTAAATTTATGTAAATTTGATAGCTTAACTATGTTTATATTTACTTTGATAGCACCTGTACCTGGATGTGTTGCTGTATGTGGTTAAATGATTTAAAAAATGTTGAAAACATTAAAGGTCCATTCAGTAGTTCAGCACAGTTGGGCCCAAAATGGTGCCATGTTCTGAGTTGACGCCTCTCTCTCAATTAAGGAACACTAACTGAGATCATTGGTGCTTGCTCCCCCTGGTGGTGTGAAGGTATGTAGCCATGGTGGTGCAGACAAGTCTCCACACACACAGACACAGACACAGACACAGACACAGACACAGACACACACACACACACACACACACACACACACACACACACAAATAACTGCACGCATTTACAGATCTAATGGCTGTCGCGCTTAAATCATTCTAAAGTCAGTTTTAAGCACAAATGAGGCAATACTCCGTGACACTTCGAAATGACTGACGCATCAGCTAGCAGCTCATGCAGCCTCGGCAATCTGATCACTTCCTCCATCTTTTCTGATGAAATAATGTTGAATTTATGTGGAAATGACTGTTGTACAAAAGCTTCAGATATCTGTCGCTGAGATAGATGATGAATGGAGTGCAGTTTTAAGCAGAAACGAGGTGATAATCCGTGAACCGCGGCTAATGACGCATGCACAGGCAAGGCAGGCAGACTGATTTTTGGTGGAGACCGCTCAGTTGGCGCCACCGGGTCTGGCTCGAGTGTTGTTGCCAGATTTACTAGATAGTGTCGAGCTATACAAAAGGCCTGTCCCGAGCAGATCGTGGCCCCGCCAACTTGGAAGGTTGAAGCGCTGCTGCGGTCTCTCGCAGTCAGTGGAAAATGCATGCTCTGCGCTTGTAATCACTGTTGATTCTCTGGCTGACTTCACCATTATTTACATTTAAGACATGAAAATTTGTGCTTAGGTCAATTCAGATACATAGATTCAATTTCTAAAGTCAGATTTATCATAACTGTTGATCCTTTCTCCCTATAAGGCTGCAAATGGAGTGTAAAATGGGGCTCCTGTCAATAGAAAACTCATGTCATCAGTCAACTCTCTGGCTGATTCCTCTTTGTTTTATTTCTCTGTGCTTTGACAACAAAGGATTAGAATGAAATCATCCAGTGCTGGAATGCAGCCCCCAGCCAACCACACCCACTGCCAGCCAAGGAAAGGCAATCATGCGGCGCACATGGGTGCTGGAGCCCCCACCCATCCGGTGACCGCGCTCGAGCACCCGACCGCCGAGATCCCCGAACCAGCCGGCAACACCGCTCATGAGCTCCTCATCGTTGCAGGAATGATACGAGTCTTCTTACTGTCTTGAGCAGCACCGCCAGCCAGCTCCAGGATCTCAGCGGCCAGAGACTCGAGCAGAGAAGCCAGGCAAACGGGGGCTCCGGCACCCCCCCCCAGCAGATGGTGGACATGGCTGACTGGAAACTGCAATCCAGCACGGGAGGAGCGAGTCATTGCTTTGGCTCTGGCTTTACCGTCTGTTTTGCCTCTTCCGCTTATGATTTTGTTCTTATCCTTCACTATCAAAGCACAGAGGGGGAAAAAAAGAAGTCAGCCAGAGAGTTGACTAATGACATGAGTTTTCTATTGACAGCAGGCCCATTTTACGCTCCATTCGCAGGGAGAAAGGACCAACAGTTATGATAACTCTGACTTCAGAAATCAAATTTACGTATCTGAATTGACCAAAGCACAAGTTCACAAGTTTTCACGTCTTAAATGTAAATAACGACGAAGAAATCGGCCAGAGAATCGACAGCGATTACAAGCACAAAGCATGAATTTTCCACTGACAGTGAGACCGCAGCAGCGCTTCAACCTTCCAAGACGGGCGGCTCAGCACTCCAGGTCACGTGACCAAATACCTGCCTATTATGGGATGTCTATGGTTGTCGCTTGTCCACGATGTGCAAAATATAGTTGCAGACATGTTCTTGAGACATGAGTATGAGTATAAAACTATCAAAAAGACGCAAAATGCGACCCCTTTAAATTCCTTAGCATTGAGAGGAACAGAAATATTTCTCACCACAGTGTCTTGTGTGAACAGCGTGTCGTCACCGATGAACCTGCAGTCCCCTTCAGGCAAACAGAGAGAAAGTGAACGCTGGTGATAAATGCTAATGACGTTAGCATTGCCGCAGTGATGGAGGCCGTCTTACCGGGACACAGCGACGCCGCCAACATCAGCAACAAAAAACCCGATACTGACATCATGTTCGATCACAAACAGAGAAATTATTCACAATAACACAGATTGTTTTGAAGCCACCCCGGAAGCGCAGGCTGCGGTGTGAACACAGATCAGTGGGTGTGAGTGTTCAATCACAGCAGATAGACTGCGCATGCGCAGTGACCATGACGTCAGAAAACCGTCACCGTGCTGATAAATGGTCGATGATTAAATGTAAAATTAATCATATTATATGACGCTTGCATCATGTTTTAGCAGACTGAAGCATGGCTTTAATGAACCAGAGGCTCCCAGGTAACGCCTTCACAAAGTTATATTTAAAAATAAAAATAAATTACAAAAGCACCTCTGCAGGGCTCAAGGACAAATCCAAAGCTTGAGGTCATTATCTCAAAGCATTTTCGAAATACAGCACATGAAAAAGTTAATGTGTTTCTTTCCTTCTTTTTTGACAAATGCATTTTTGTCCAACTTAATGATATGCTTTAACTTTAGTGCCAAGGGCAAGTTGCCATGAAATTCAAAATATTAGCCAAATCACACGTGATTTTAACCATTGTGTCACAGATAATAACAAGGAGAGCAATCCGAGATTTCTGAAGTCTGCCAATATGGATCTTGATCACCTCCAAAATTCAGTGGAGTCTTCCATGCCCTAATATCTATCAGTCTATCTGTGGTGAAAATTTAGTGAGAATCTGTGAAATATTTTTTTTTACGTAATCCTTCAAAGCCTATATAAAGTGAAATCATGATCCAGAATCTGGATCTGGAACACCTCCAAAATTGAATGAAGTCTTCCATGCTCTAATATCTATGGTCAAAATTTCATCAAAATCCGTGCAGTAGTTTTGACATAATCCTGCTAAAAGTCATACAGACAGACAAATAAATAAATGCTGATTCTATTACGTCCTTGGCAGATGTAATAATAATAATAAGAGCAATCAGAGATTTCTGACGTCTGCCAATCTGGATCCGGATCACCTCCAAAATTCAATGGAGTCATCCATGCCCTAAAATCTCTCTGTGGTGCAAATTTGGTGAGAACCCATGAAGTAGTTTTGACGTAATCCTTCAAAGTGTATATAAAGAGAAAACTTGATCCAGAATCTGGATTCAGATCTGGTTCACCGCCGAAATTTAATAGAGTCTTCCATGGCTAATATCTATTTGTAGTGCAAATTTAGTGGGAATCTGTGAAGTAGTTTTGAAGAAATCAATCAAAGACTACATAGGGAAATCTTGACTCAGAACCTGGATCTGGATCTGAATCACGTCCAAAATTCAGTGGAGTCTTCCATGCCCAAATATCTATCTGTGGTGCAAATTTGGTGAGAATCTGTGAAGTAGTTTTGAAGTAATCATTCAAAACCTATATAAAGAGAAATCTTGATCCAGAATTTGAATCCAGATCCAGATCACCTCCAAAATTCAGTGAAGTCTTCCATGCCAAAATATCTATCTGTGATGCAAATTTGGTGAGATTCGGTGCAGTAGTTTTGACGTAATCCTTCAAAACCTATATAAAGTGAAATCTTGATCCAAATCTGGATTCGGATCCAGATCACCTCCAAAATTCAGCGGAGTCTTCCATCCACTAATATCTATCTGTGGTCCAAATTTGGCGAGCATCCGTGAAGTAGTTTTGACGTAATCTTTCAAAGCGTATATAAAGAGGAATCTTGATCCAGAATCCAGATTTGGATCCGGATCACCTCCAAAATTTAATGGAGTCTTCCATGGCCTAATATCTATCTGTGGGCCAAATTTGGTGAGCACTGTGCAGTGAAGTAAACCTAAAGGCCCCCTGACACTTGTATGACTTTTATGCACGCACTTGCGTGCACTGTGTCGTGCAGGAGAGTAAACTCGTCATTAACAGGTGTAGACTGAACGTGGGAGGGGCGTCAGCACATGCATGTAAAGAGAATTTTGAAATGTTCAAAAATTTTTCATGCATAAGGGCCCCTTCACACATAGTGCGAAGGGGCCCTAAGTTGTATATACAGTATACAACTTAGGGCGACTCATGTCGTAACAGCTTGTATGAGCGAACCACGCAAACATCGCGCTGACGGGCAGGCGTGCACGATTCTGGTGTAATGGTTTGTGCACGCGGGAACACAGTGTGAGCAGCCACATGCAGCTCGTCAAGTTGGGTAAAGAAGTGAACAGTGTGAGCGGTTGCAGCCAGTGGAACAAAGCATGGCATCCAGCTGGGAACACAGTGGGTGGGATCGTCACGACGATGTGCGTGCAAGTGTGTGATCAAAGTCGTGCAAGTGTCAGGGGGCCTTAGCTTAATGCCCATTTAAGCCGCTTTCACATTAGCATATTTGTACAGCTGCGTATTGCAGCATTGTGTTTCATTTAAATACTCCTGAAATGCACGTGTACTCAGCCTTTTTCAGTTTTTGTTTCATACTTGCAGCTGTGTGTGTTCGCTTTTTAATGTGTGCACACAGTTGCGTGTACCTTGCCGCTATTTAAACCAGTTCAGTGCTATTTTCTGCCTCTGTGGAAGTGTGCTCTGTTCTCTACTGCAGGTGTGGTGCGGCTCAAAAACAGAGTCATTTAACATTATTATTATTGTTTATTTATTTATTTTTGTTTTGGTGGATCATCTTCAATGTGTACAGATGCTGCTGAGTCTGGCTGTGGTAAAGGCTGCCCTGAATGAAACGCTGTGACTCGTTAAACTTTTAAACTTCCGGTTGCTCCGATCAGGTCCACTGATTTGATCAGACCTGATCGATCAGGGTGTTTGATGAACGCACCGACATGCAGCAAATGCGCTTTTATTTTAAACTCACAGGTTTGATCAAACATGGAGAGAGAGCGACAGAGTGAGAGTGAGGGAGAGCCCGCGCACGCGAGAGAGAGTGAGCAACCGACCTGCTGTTTCTGTTGTGTTTCTGGATTTCTGAGTTGAGGTTCGATTCCCTGTTCTGAACACACAGGTGCTGTGGGCTGTGTGATCATGTTCTCAGTTGATTCCTCTGGATGCTCGCACTTTTTGGTTGTGTACAGAAGAGCAGTGTTGCACAGACTTGGCTGCAGTAACGCTGTGCTGCGCAGACCTGCTTAAAACTGCGTTCAGCGCTGTACGCCGAAGAAAATTAAACATGTTTAATTTCTTCTGTCCTATGCGCGTAGCCCTCAACATACTGCTGCGCAGGGAGAAAAAACTCAACGTAGCGCTGCTAAAAGTGGGTGTAGAGCTGCTCAGCTCAGCGTAGACGATACGCTGCAATGAGCAGCTCTACGAATACGCCAATGTGAAAGGGGCTTTACACGAGCATGCCTTTGCCTCAGGCAACAGCACAAACTGTGTTGTGACAATCCCACCCGCTGTGTTCACAGCAAGATGCCGTGCTTTGTTCTACTGGCTGCCACGTGCTCTGCGCTGGACACTGCATATATAAAATAATTATTTTGTGGCGGATTAATCTTTTTTTTTCTTCTGCAAATTGGCAGTTGAAAACGGCTCTAATTACTTCCTGAATCACAGAGGAGGCTGCAGCCAGAACCGTTCGCACACCGAACAAGCTTCAGAAAGCATTTTGAGCCGACTGAAAAGGTGCTGAAGCTGGTTCCAGCACCTGGGACTGAGTTTGAGGCCAGTGTGGGACAAAGCGGCATGGATCACACACACACACACACACACACACACACACACACACACACACACACACACACACACACACACACACACACACACACACACACACACACACATATATATATAAATATACACAGTACTAGCTGAGTTACCTGTTCTACGCACAGGTAATGAAGAAGAATTTTATTAATGTCATTGTATATTTCATGTCACTTTAGTTAAGGTGTGGTAAGTTGCACTGCATTGTGTGTATGTTGTCATCATTCATTTTCATAGAGCAATTTGTTGTGAAAGTGTAGTGACACGGATCCACAACAGGGGGCGCAAATGAACGGTCAATAGATGAGCCAAAAAGTAACAATTTAATGTTGTGAAGGTGCACAACGAATATACAGACAATCTCAGAATCTGATAACAGTCAATCCACAAAGGTGACGTGTGGGCAGGTTCGAGGATAGAAGACGTCTGTCCTGAGAAGAGCCGGAACCACACGATTTCCGCCGCCACCGAACCTGGTGAATACTGGAGCCGCCAAGTCCCGAATTCCCAGGTGATCACCGTCCCCGACTGTCGGATCTGGTACTGCTGGCGAAGAGCAAAGACAGTCAAGTGTGGGTGTGTGTACACCCCGTAACAACAACGGTGGGAATGCCACCTCCACCTCTAACACACACTCGTGCAGCGTCTGTGTAACCACTTATCTGAATCTGCAGGCTGAGAAGGTTACCTCTGTCGCGGCTCGTCTTTTTGGTCTTCTCAGGATGTCGTCTTTTAGATAACACAAACTAATTGCAAGTGATATGCTAGAAAGAGGACACAACACTTTAGAATAATTCAGCCTTAAGCAAGATAAAATGCACAGAGTTTTTAAGTTTATTTAAGCCTTCGACACAAAGCTTAGACAAACTGAGTCCTCTAGAGAGACTGAATATGACAACCGCGCTCGTCTATTTATTGGAGACCCGCGGGCATCGCTCCTCCTTCGACTTTTTTATTTATTTCATTCCCAAGACATGGTTTTCTATTGGAAGCGTCCTCTAGTGAACCCTAAGCAGGTGTTAGGCCATTATTTCAATGTGACAAACGCTCCCATTAAAACATGAAGGATTTACAACTGATTTTTTTAAAAAGACCTTCAGCCACAGGTGCAGCTGGCCTGAGGCCCCCTCCGCACGTGGCCTCAGCCACACGTGCAGCTGGCCTGAGGCCCCCTCCGCACGTGGCCTCAGCCACACGTGCAGCTGGCCTGAGGCCCCCGCACGTGGCCTGCGGGAAAGCACCTAAAAGGCCTTGGAAAGCCCCTGACAGACTAAATGACTAATAGAGCCCTTTTTTTGGGTTGAACACCTGCTAGTTCAACCAGAGGACATACAGTTCGGATCAGGACACTTGATAGTTCATCACAGTTCAAATATGGACCTAAAAATTCTTCTACAGTCCCTCCTCTGGGACTCGAAAGAGTCCCATTACATCAACTATACTCTTGGGTTGTTTACTGACAAGACATCCTCATTTGTGCATTGCAATAAAAAAGAAAAACACATCACTCGAGTTACTGATAACTCTGGTGCGGATATGAATATCAGTGATACTTCACACGGTAAATATATTGCAGTGCAGGTGAACCTACATACTAAGGCACAAGGTGAGCAATTAGCTGGATTATATCAACACAAGGTGACATTCAAACATTGAGTTTTGGTGTAATTCAAGGCACTTAAAATGGCCACATAAAACAAGTTACATCAACCTCTTAATCATGGCAAAGTAAAGGCTTCACATTGACATCAGTGCAACCAATCATCTTCTGGCATCTATTGACTCACTCAACCAGAGGCTCCAACCCATTATACTTGGTTCTACATATTATTTTGTTAAAGCGTCACACATTTATTATTTAAATGCATCAAATAACCCCTACGTTACCACTATTTAGTCAACCAATCAAGAAACTATTCTAAGGTTAGCGCAGCTATGTCTAGTTAAATGATAAACACAATAAATGGTTTCCCTTCATGTCCGTCCTTAAGTCATTTGCCTTAGTCAATCATATAATGGTTTTCATTATAGGCCATTTCTCAACATTCTCCACTTTGTTTTTCTTCTTTTTCAGCTTGTTTTCTAATGCCCTTTTTGGCCAGACACCAAATTTAGGCGATGCATGTCTCTTGAGGCATGCTATAATTTAAGAAAAAGGGGTCCCTATGGTGCATTTTTACTACTAAATCTACAAACACGCCGTGTAAGGGTCCCCTTTTTATAACTTTGCAATGTGATATCTATGTGTATGCATTTAGCTTTATCTGTGTTACGCAGATGATGGTAAGGACAGACATTTACCCAACTTTCGTTACTAACATATATCCTTCTTTGTTTTTAGTTACACTCAGATTTCTGAAACCAGTCCGCAATTCAAACTCAAGAACCAAGATCATAGTCCGTGTTCAGTGCCATTACGTCAGTCCGCGCTCCTCAGCATTTACTCAGCATCTGAAGTTTTGGGAGAAGTTGGGGAACATGGGGAGGTTGGCCTTTCAGGGGTAGTGGGGGAAGGATCAGGAATTCTGGCTTTCAGACAGTCGTGCAGTTCTCTGATGGATCTTTCCAGCTCCTTGTGCTGCTTGGCCAGGTTGTACAGGGCCCCCAGAGAATTCTTGCCCACATTCAGGGTGGTGGTGGCCAGCCCTAGCTGTTCCCTTTCCATATGCTCCATCATGCAGGCTAGCATGTCCATACTAGACTGAAGACCACACAGTTGAGTATGGAGGCCCTCCTGAGCACAAGAGATGTTGGCATTGTCACGGTGTATCCTGAACAGGTATGCAGCTGTCTGACTTAGTTGTGGCATGATTTCCTCAAATAGCTCATGGGGAATGTGATTTGAGAGGGGCAGGAGCTGCTGCAAGGTTTTTGGAACAGACTCTTGTGGAAGACGAAGCTCTCGAACCAAGATTGCCATGTCCTGTGGGGTGACCATGACCAGATTATGGTTGTGCAGTCCAGGGGACAGGAAGTACAAGGGGGAAGGCATTTCGTGTGTGGGGGGAGTATTGTTGATGTCGCACAGGCAAGTGGGTGGGACACTCTGGGCATTTAGCAGCCTGTACAAAGCTCCCCTCTGTCCTGGTGGGTGAGTTCGGCTAAGGTCTACCCCTGCTGATCCTCCTCCAGAGGTACTGGGCTGATCAGAATATCTCTCCTGCCTTGGGGGTGGAAAGCTGGGGACAGGTCCTAGCAGTGAATTGGGTCTAGGATGCACTCGGGCGGTTGCTGCATATGGCCGACCTTGGCTGCCTCCCCTGGAGGGTATCGTTGCCACTGGCACATGTGACTGTCTCCATGGCATCTGCGGAAGGGGTGTGTTCCTGAGTCCAAAGGGTCCTTCAGGTGATGGTGGAGTCCTCGGGCCGACTCTTGCTGCAGGCAGATTCTGTGAAGCCGTCATCGCCAGGTGCTGGAGCGATGAAGATCCTTCTGTTGCCAACTGGTTTAGCTGCTGGATGGATGGCGGCTGTGGCGATCAATCATGTCTCGACCATCCCTCCTGTATATCCTCTTCTCCAAACAGTTCTGAGAGTCCAATCAGACTTGATAGAGGCAGATCAGGCATAGGTCCCTGATCAGGGGAGTCTGGTCTCTCAGCCATACTCCTGTGTCCTAGTAATATACATATACGTTCATTATTACAGCTCCATGTCATTCTTTCAGATATTGTCTATCCTATCCCTCATTTTTGTGGGTGCATGTGTGTGAATGTAAATGTGCGTGCATGTCTTCTTCCTCGTCTACAATATCACCAAGCACGGTCCATCCCAGTCCTCCCTATCTGGGGTGTACGCCACAATATTAGGGAGCTGGGGCTGTCGGGGAGGATAATTGGTATTTCATCCATTTCCATATATTCTGGTTCTCTGTCTGTTTCGTTTGTGCTTTCTTCTAGGGCTCGGATGGCTAACAGGGGGAGCTGTCCTACTGTGGATGAAATCAATTTATTGACCAGAAATTTTATCAAGGGAATACCACAACATATTACCAGCAAGACCGCCACCCCTGTTAGTGCCAAGATTACACCTATCTGGTATAACCAGTCTTTCCATGATATCCACCCTCTCCTTAGAGTCCCAAACAGTGAAAACAGTGGGCCAATATTCATTCCATTCCCTACAATGTATCCAGAATCGTCAGTTTCATTTCTCCCTCCTATGGAGTTACTTAACAGTTCCTGTTGCATCTCCTCAAGTGTGATTAAGAGCTCTGTCAAATTTCCGTCTTCCCCTGTACGCATGGGAATAGCTGTGCAACATTCGGTGGCTTTGATCATAATACAAACTCCTTGTTCATCAGCCATCATCATCTCAATAGCTAATCTATTTTGCATTGTCATTAGCGAGGTGGCGTGCAGTTGTTCGGTTAAGGCTCCTACTGCTGCCAATGTCCAGTTCAGGTATCTTTGTTGATTATACCACAAGTAATTAATCCACTGCACCTCCTGGAACCTAGAACGGATTTTTGGAGTAACCCCGAACAGAGCCAATGCCCATCCCCATTTATCTGCATCTTCATCTGCTTTAACTCTGCTACTGTCTATGGCTTCTAACTGTCGGGGTATCCCTTCTGGTATCCCGTTTCTTACTGTGATGTTGTAGTCTGTTTTAAACGTCATTATTCCTCTTTTCTTACGAAGTTTCTGTGGCATGGGTTGTATTGAGGTCGGCATTTCAATTACTGTTATTGCTCCTGTGAGCATCACAGGAGCACAAAGGCCTTTCCAATTCGGGGACAGCGATGACAGGAGTTTCCTTTTTTGTCCGCATATCCAAAAGATGTCAGCTAAAGGTACCGTTCCCTTAGCTAAATTTGGAGTAGATACCCATGAAGCATGGGTGAGATTCAGTCCAATTACAGACCCCCCTGTGGCCGGTACTATTTGTTCACACTGTATGCCTGCTGCTGGCAGGGTGTGACAGACGGTAATGTTCCATGCTGTTTTGGCCGGTTTTTATTCTTGCTGCTTTTGCATACACTGTATGTGGTGTTTTGACTGGGTCGTCCCTACCTGCCAATCGCTTATGTATTGTGCTACTAAGCCTTTAGCTATACAGAATGGGTGTATCATCCCTTTCTCTATTTTAATCATAGGTGGAACGGTTCCTTCTGTACTTAGGGGCACTGGACAAAGTTTACTGTCGGCAGCATATTTTTCATCACCTACTGCCATTTTCATAACACATTGTGTATAGCATTCTGCTTGGTCTGAGTTATGTTGGGGACTCCTATAACAGTTGTTGATATCAGGTAGGGGTTTAGCCTGAGGTATCACACCTTTCCGGTGACAGGCTATGCAAGGCTTTTCACTGATCTGCCTAGCCGAAAATTTCAACCATTGGTAAAATAAATTGGTCTTCAACCCTTGTGTGCGGGCTAGGTCTGTACTGGGATCCCATCTCCCTAAGTGACTGCTTGTTTCTAGGCTTCTAATTGTCCTCTTTTTCCTTGGTTTGATTTTTACCCATTTTGTGGCTTCATGTACTGTAACAGTTACGTCTTGCTTGGTTTCCCTGCATCCTCTTTTATCACAAATGACCTCTATGTTGAGTGTTCCCTCCTCTTCACATTTGATGCTAATGGCTTCGCCTAATATGTAATCCCCCAGCTTTCCCTGTATTCCTATGTTCTTGTAGGCTTTTGATTTAATGTATACCAAATTATATGTTTTTCCTGTGTTTAGAATGCCTTGTTTAGCTGCTATTGCGGCCAAGGCCACGGCACAGTCCGTTGTATGTTTTGGATGTCTATTTTCTCCCATACTGACCACCAGTAGTGTTGTCAATCCCTTGAATAATTCCTTAATCATTGCTCTGATGACTGTTGAGATGTGCTACTAGATGTGCTACTAAGTGAGCCATCACTAGATGAGCTGTCACTAGGGATGTGTGGTGTATCTGTGCTTTGTCTGGGTTGTACTTCCTGCGGTTCTTCTGTCGGTAAATCTACTGAGTTGCTGTCCGAGTCTGATGTCTCCTGTGGCCTGTCTATCTGTCGGTCTGTATTTCTGTCTGTCTGTTGGCCTGCGTCTCCAGTTGTCTCTGAGTCTGCATCTGAGTCTGTCGCTGCTCTATCTGGCAGGGATCCACTACTCTCTGAAGCTGTGCGTCGTCTTTGTTCAATCAGTCTCTGTGAGCGCCTTGGCCGGTGTTCGCCTGGCTGCAGGGAGGCGTGGCCTTCCCTCGGTGCTTCTTCTGGCTGCAGGGAGGCGTGGCCGTCCCTCGGTGCTGCTGTAGGGTCTCTGGCTTCTCCTGCTTCCCCCCTTGGCCCGGCGGCTCTGCCAAGACGAGCTTGCCGAGGCCGCAGGGGCGCTGGGCCACCAACCCTACAGCAGTGGTTTAAATGAAACCAAGTGTCCTTACCGTCTACTTTGACTGCTGTACGTGAGGCAAGAATAACTTTGAAAGGACCTTCTCGGCGGGGCCTGTCCCACTTCTTTTTGAACACCTTGATGTAAACCAGATCACCAGGCTGGATGCTCTGATTTTCAAGTGGAATCTCTGCTTCTCTGTCTTCTGTAGCACCTTTGACCTGCAAAAAGATAGTTTTGTGTATTTGGGTTAACTGTCTCAGATAATTATGCCATTCGTCTTGTAGCTGCTCCAGCGATGGTCCTTCGTAGGGTCCTCTCAGGTATGGAATAGGCATCGGCCGACCTGTAAGAGCTTCAAATGGTGTCAAATGGGTTAGTCGGTTAGTTTGTGAGCGCATTGACAATAAAGCAAGCGGCAACGCATCCAGCCAGGTTAGTTTGCCATTGCTGTCTGCTATGATTTTTGCTAGTTTGTTCTTTAAAATGCCATTAGCCCGTTCCACTGCCCCATTTGATTGGGGGTGATAAACACACCCAAACTTCTGTTTGATACCCAATTGTTTGAATGTTTCTTGTGTAACCTTGGCTACAAAAGCCCTACCGTTGTCAGATGAGATAGTATCTGGAATGCCAAATCTTGGAAAGACATCTCGGCACAAGAATTTGGCTACCGTTTTATGGTCTTGATTTGCAGAGGCTACTGCCTCAATCCATCGGCTGAATCTGCATATCACTACCAAAACATATCTCATTCGTTTAACTCGATTTTCAGCTCCCATGTCTATGAAATCCATCATAAGATGTCTGAATGGCCCATCAGGGACCGGAATGTGGGCTAAAGGGGCTGTGAATGATTTCCGGACCTTGTACTGTGCACATACCTCACACTCATTCAACAAACGGTCCACTGTTGCTGCCATATATGGTGACCACCAGACAGCTTTTAGTTTGTTCATAATTTGGACTCGCGAACAATGATCGGGTCCGTGGGCCCAAATGATTGCATGTCGTAATAAATTGGTGGGTAACACAAAATGTCCATGACTACTGCGCCACAGCTTGTCCACTGGCCCCTGACTGCGTGTCTCAATAGCGCCTCGTTTAACCCACATTCGTTTTTCTTCTCCACTGGCCCTACTTTGAGCCACTATCAGTGCGTCAAGTGAAACCAGTGGGGCACAATCTTGGATGGTTAGCAGGGGAAACATATTTTCTCCTTGTGCTCCTTTGCGCGCTGCGTCATCTGCTAGATTGTTACCTTGAGCTATGATGTTATTATTCTTTTGATGACCTGCACATTTAATGATGGCTACCTCAGACGGTAATTGGAGAGCTTGTAACAGTTGGGAAATCGCTTCTCCATGAGTGACAGGGGTGCCATCTGCTCTCAGGAATCCCCTTTGTTTCCAAATGTTTGCATGTACATGACATACGCCATAAGCGTAGGCTGAGTCTGTGTAGATATTAACACGTTGATCTTTAGCTATCTGGCAAGCCATAGTTAAGGCTTTGATTTCTGCCAGTTGGGCTGAACAAGGCTGATCAATTCCTTGGGACTCCAGTAATTCAAAGGTCTCGCCATCCGTGTTTAGTTTAACAATCCCCATACCCGCATGCAATCCCGCGGCATCCCGAAAGCATGAGCCATCCACGAACAGGGTTAGATCTGCATCTATGGCATGATTATACAAATGTTCTCTGGCTCTCAAAAATTTCTCTGTCTCTGCCACACAGTTATGTGGAGTACCATCTAACGGTGTGGTCAATTTGGTGGCGGGATTCACCGTGTGACAACGTTGTATTGTTATTTCTGGGGCGGACAACACAACTTCATATCCAGTGCGTCTAGCTTGTGTTAAGACAAAACGTTGACTGGTTAGCAGGGCATGTAACTGATGCGACGTGTACAACGTTACTGCATGTCCCATGATTATGGATGATGCTTTTTGAAATGCAAAGGCAGCTGCTGCTAGACCCTGATAGCATGGTGGCAATCCTGTTTCAATGTTGTCAAGCTTAGTACTATAATAGGCCAATGGTTGTTTTCCTTCATTTGTTTCCTGCATTAGTACAGCACAAGCATATCCAGTTTTTTCAGTAACATACAAATGGAAAGGTTTCCCATAATCTGGGTTACCTAACGCGGGAGCAGATTGCATGTCTGTTTTTAGGGCCTCAAAAGCTCCCGTTGCCTCATCTGTCCAGACGAGGAGAGCTGCATTGCTTGTTTGCCCCACTGCTCTAATCATGGCACGCAAAGGTGCAGTTTTTATAGCATAATCACAAATCCACGGCCGACTGTACCCTGCCATCCCAAGGAATGAAAGCATCTGTCCCACTGTTTGGGGTTTGGGAGCCTTGATTATAGCCTCCACTTGGCTTGGGGCTATACATCGCGTGGTCCCACACAACTGTCTTCCCAAGTATTCTACTTGTTGTTTGCAGAACTGCAATTTGTCCTTACTTACTTTATGACCTCCATCTGCCAATGCATGCAATACAATTAATGAATCTTTTTCACACTGTTCTTGAGTCTCTGATGCAATAAGGAGATCATCCATATATTGCACCAATGTACTGGGTATGTCAAGGTGTTGTAAATCTTCAGCCAGGACTTTGTTAAAGATGGCTGGTACAGGTTCAGTCCCTGAGGTAGCCGTGTATACGTTAGCTGTTGTCCCAGAAATGTGAATGCAAACAAATGTGTGAGTCTGGGTGCACAGGCACACTGAAATAGGCTGAACACAGATCTATTACTGTGTACCATTCTGCTCCAGCAGGGATGCTTGATAGTATAGTATGCGGATCAGGTACTATAGGTGCATCCATTTCTATTATTGCATTGATAGGACGCAGATCATGTACCAGCCGATACTCTTTGGTATTGTTTTTAGGGATAGGATAGATAGGAGTATTGCATGGGCTTGCAGTTTTTATTAAACTCCAGCTGCCATTAGTCCCTTGATTACTGGTTTTATGCCTTCAATAGCCTGAGGTTTTAATGGATACTGCCTTTGGTGAGGCAGTTTTGCTCCCGGTTTTACTTTTATTTTTACTGGTAAGGCTGTTTTTACTAGTCCTACATCCGTTTTGCTTTTGGACCACACCACTGGTGGTATTTGCTCTAACAATCTCTCTTGTTGGGCCGATAACACCATCTGTCCCTCTGGTCTAGGATTGAGCTCCACTTTTGAGCTATAGCCTCATCATTTACTTTTAAATTAATTTGTATAAACTGCTGGTCTTTGACAGATGTACTTGTGGACTTTCCATGTTTTGCCATTCTTCAACTTCTGAGGCTGTCTTTACCATTGGAC